>NC_056599.1:46682257-46682369 GCF_018340385.1 Cyprinus carpio
CGCCTTCTCAACACAATATACGCCAATCATACAAAAGCAAATGGGGCAGCTATCCTGTCCTTGCATGCGCAGAAAGCTTTTGATCAGGTCGAATGGCCTTACATGTTTGCAT
>NC_056599.1:46682420-46939913 GCF_018340385.1 Cyprinus carpio
GTTCAGTTACGTATTGCTACCTGTTCTAAAAACGAAAAAAAAATTGCTAGTTCATTATCTGAAGCCAATATCTCTCTTATTCTAAAGAAGAAAAAATGGGGATGAAACCCAATAACTATAGGTAATTGCACTTCAGAATTTTTTATTAAGAAAAGTAATCACTAAAAGCGTTAGCTATTGACAATAAACATCTACCCTCTAGCCATTCACCCTGACCAGACTGGTTATCCTGGCAGATTCTCTTTTCTCTAATGTCATTCTTCTTCTCAACACAATATCGCCAAATCATACAAAAAGCAAATGGGGCGGCTATCCTGTCCTTGCATGCGCCAAGCTTTGATCAGGTCGAATGGCCTTATGTTTGCATCATTACAGCGGTTTTGGGTTGAGGCATTTTATATCATGGGTCAGATTGTTAATATGCAGCCAGGCCAATGTGTTCAGTTTTTTAACTAACACGAACGAATTAAGCCTAGGTTTTTTCCCTTGCAGCTCAGTGCAATAGGGTTGTCCCCTCTCACCTGCCCTTTTTGTATTCGCGATGGGCCTCACAAGCCCTAAGCATAAGGCATCGCCCTCGCGGGTCTTGGGGGAGTGGGGGGGCAGGGAAGCTCTTATTAGCCTGCCATTTGGCGATATAATATTATATTCTTGGGAACTCTGGAGATCAGTTCCCATTCTCTTAGATTTAGTACTTCTTTTGGGAGACTATGGGATATACCATTAGTGGTCAAGAGTAACTTTTATGCCTCTCTCTGGCGGCTTACAGCCCTGGTTTTTGGAAAATATGCCATTTAAGATAGTTAGGGATCATTTCACGTATTATCTTGGACTGACAATCCCCAAAAAGATCCCAAATTAATATTTAAGTTAAATTTTTTGGAGTTTCTTTTTTTTTCTAGCTCAAAAGCAATATAGGGAGTGGAAAATTTTACGCGCTTTATTATGATTGGCCGTATAAAATTCAATTAAAAATGGTTTCTCTTCCTAGATTCCTATATTTGTGTCAAAATCTCCTATTTTTTCTTACCTCTGCTTTCTTTAAGGAACTGGATTCTATAATCCTGTCTTATTTTTGGAATTATAAGACCCACGGTTCTAGAGTCATCTACAAAAGAAAATCAAGTTTTGGGTGGACTGGGTATGCCAGTATTTAACATTATTATTGGGCTGCCTTGTGTGGGGCTTTTAATGTTCCTGGCTGAGAAAGGGAAGCCGGGTAATGAGACCCCTGAGGCCCCCTTGTGGAGGCTACAATGGAACCAACTTGGCTGTTGGCACCTCCTTAAATGCTGCTGTTCTCAAATTGGATAAGCCCAAAGATTTGAATAAGTGCTTTGTTTTGAGAAAAATTCTGTCAAAATTTTAAATCAAGTGAGAAGAAGCTCTGTCCCTGCCGAGACCACGTTCATATGTTGTTGTTACAATCAGTCCTTTTTACCCCATGGTCTGATAGAACTTATCATGTCTGGAGGGGAAAAGGGGTTTGAGTTCCATTAAAGAACCTTTATATTGAGGGCGGTTTGCATCTTTTAATCAGTTAAGAGAGAGAAATTTGGTTGCCTCATCGCATTTTTTAGATTATTTACAAATCAGACATTATGTGAAGTCAAAATTTGTAATTTTGAACTCCTCCGAATATGTTTTTTTCTATGTTTTTTAATCCTCCTGGCTCTGTCACGATCTTATTTCTAAATTTGTTTCTTTATTTGGAAGTTGCCTCTCAGCCCCTACTGTACGATTTAAAAAAGAAGGCCTGGGAGGAGAAGATCTAGAGTTAGCTCTCTGATGACCGTGGGACAGGTGCTTGGCTACGATACATGCTTGTTCAGTCAATAGCAGACACCAACTGATCCAGTTCAAAGTTATTCACCACTTACATTACACCAAAGCTAAAATTGCATAAAATCTTCCCCTCCGTTTCACCAATGTGCTTGACCTGGTGTGAGGTGGCGAGAGGCCACCAGCTTCTCATGCTGCTTTCTGGTTTTGCCCTTTATTGTCTGGATTTTGGTCAAGCATTTTTGACTGGTACTCCAAGGCTTACAATAAGCCTCTTCCACCCCGGATGCTGAACTTGCCATCTTGAGGCTCTCTGAAAGCACCTCTAACCTTTCAAGTGCATTGAAACAGTCCTTAATGCTGGGTATGGTGCGTGGCTAGAGACTTGTGCTTAAGAACTGGGAAGTCACCCTGCGCCCCTTCCTTCCAGATGTGGATTAAGGATATGATCTCGATCGTCATACAGATGGAAAGAACTTCGACTTTTGAGGACTGAATCTATTGAAAAGTTTTCCGCTGTCTGGGGGTTCATTTCTGGGTATTTGGACAAGTTAACAGCTCAGTCGGCGGCCCCCAAAGACTTCTCTAAAGATCCTAGTCTGCATATCCTTCTATGGGGACCTAGCCTGTTGTGCAGCATTCTATCGAAATGTGTACTTTTACATAGTTGTTTTTTTTTTTTTTTTTTTTTTTGTGTGTGTGTGTAATCCGAGCCAGTGTTGTTTGTTCTGTGTTTTTACTTGAAAAATCCTTTAAAATAAAGTATATAAAGTCAATCAGGATACATAACACAGCCTACTATAGGCCTACACTCTAACCCCACCCCGCCTTTGGGAGCTTTTAAGCTTAAGCTTCCATTTCCTTTGACCTCATGGTTCTCATTTTGCTCCTGACATGCACTGTGAGCTGTAAGGTCTTATATATGAACAGGTGTGTGAAAAGCTTTTTCCTAATCAAGTCCAATCGAGTATAATCAGAAGCACAGCTGGACTCAAATGAAGGTGTAGAAGACCATCTCAAGGATGATCAGAAGAATATGGACGGCACCTGAGTTAAATATATGGAGATGTCACAATAAAAGGTGAATGCTTAGAATACTCTGAATACTTTAGGGACCATGTGATATTTCAGTTTTTCTTTTTAATAAATCTGCAAAAAAAATGTCAACAATTCTGTGGTTTTCTGTCAATATGGGGTGCTGTGTGTACATTAATGAGGAAAAAAAGAACTTAAATGATTTTAGCAAATGGCTGCATATATAACAGAGTGAAACATTTAAGGGGGTCTGAATACTTTCCATACCCACTGTACATAGTATACATAGTTTACTAACAGTATTTGAAAGGCTTTTTTTTTGTTTTGTATTATAATTTTTTTATTAATTTCTCTTGTCTGACAAATGAACCCCATCCCACCTGAACGGTTCACTTCTCTTCTGTGTTGTTTATTGTCAATGAGCTGTCCACCACTGTGGCGTTGGAGTACAGCAAGGTCCTCCGTCATGGAGCTCAGAAGATCCACTGCAGGTTTGACCCTCAGCTCTCCTCTCAGCCCACTTTACAAAGCTGTGGCTGGCAATCAATACTACTTTCTCTAAAAGATTTTGTGTTAAAACTATTTATTTATGATAAATGATGATCAGTAATGAAGCAAAAATGTATGACAGTATGTAACTGTGTGGTAAAGCTTTAGAATTCACTGAAAATATAAGCAGTTTAGCTAAAAGATGGCCTTTATGATTCTGGCAAATAGTATTTAAATTTAGTACTTAAAATTAGAGTTTTTGAAATTTAAAACCACCTGAAAACTGCCATATTTAAGTTGCCATATTAAAGGTCCTTGAAAAATACTTGAATTTTTAAAAGGCAGTATATATGAAATTATTGTACATTTTTGGTTTCGATAAAAACAATATTTTCACGCAAAATGAACAATGCAGCACATGTGAAATAGCCGTTTCATCTGGCTTTTAGGAGCCTTAATTTAGGTGTTATCTCACTAGATTTCCTTCAGGTGTAAGGATGGTGTAGTCTGTGTGTGTTTGTGTGTTATCTCACTAGATTTGTAACGTAAATCATCTATGCAAACACAGGAGAATACAACAACATATCTCTATGCATCACGATTTCAAAATAAAAGTTGTTCTGAGTTTACCTAAGTCTAAATATTCAAACTAAATACATTTTTAAAGGACATTAAATCGCGCTGTAAAATGAAATATCACCAGGCCGTTGGCTCTCTCTGCAATAAATTTGCCGAGTTATAATACATAATAATAAAACAATAAACGTAGCTCATAATTGTTCAAGTGTATGGTATAGTTTTTATTCTTCAGGTCAATCATATATTCATCAAAAACAATCCTTTTGAATATGGATAGCAATAAATTTGCCGTGGTATTCTTTTAAATATTAAAGTTGCCACAGTCATTGCATGATTTGCTTGTGCTGTACTTTATTTGTAACATTTTGTTTTATTATTTATTAGAATTAAAAAAATACAAATATTGTTTAATAAGTGATATTTCTGTCCTTGAAAACCACAAAAAAAGCAACACCCTAGTAACCATACTGGGTACCCTAGCAACCGCATAGTAACACCCTAGAAACCACCCCAAATACCCTAGCAACCACCATTGCAATCACCAAGTGTACCATAGCAACCGCATAGTCACACCTTAGGAACTATCATGAGTACCCTAGCAACTGAGGGCCGAATTTTGCCACTGCAAGCGCCACTCACATTTTCTTCAGGAAATGTACATTCTAGATTTTTAATGCTATTCAAAAAAAATAAATAAAAAGAATTGGATTAAACAAATAAAGTGAATGTAAGCATGTAGGCATATATTATGTGCAAAAAAGGGTTAAAATCACATTACATTGTAAAATTGCAATCTAAAAACAAAAAAAAAATCTATATTTTTAAAGCAGAAGTTAAAGTTACTAAACTAAAAATGAAAATAAAAAAATCACAGACTAATTGAGTAAAAAGGCTATTTTGGTTACACTTTACAGTTAGTGCTATCATACAAATACACTTACTTGTAGGTTTAAAATTCTACATATGTCACATTTATTGGCCAACCGCTTTAGTCAGAGTTACTGGGCTCCCATTTCAGTCTGTGGAGTTTAGCGGAGAATCGCCAGAGTTTATTGAGAATCACAGCTAAAAGTCAGGTACTTTGCTACCTTCGCCGCCGCACATGGATGCACTGGGGACAACATCAACATGGTGGATGGGGCACCCAACTGGCCCATATTACCTCATCTGCACTTATAGAACATACTTTTAACGCCAAGAAATACATTCCACCCTAAATGTAGTACCTTACTGCGGCATCTGACGGAACATCCGCATAAGATCGGATCGCAAAGCGAATTGAGCCTCCTTTCAGGCTGTTTGATCCACGGCAACCCGTGGATTCGTGGTGGATTTTGAAATATATGAACCTTGGCGCCACCTGCTCTTAACCAATCAGGCGTCCTGTTCTAGTAGTGGACATGATCATGAATGAGCGGCTGAGGCGAAACCAAACCGCTCACCGAGGATAAAATCAACGCCATGTGAGAATGGATGCACAGCACACCAGACTTATAAAACAGGCCCATTTATCATCATTTGGAAATCCAAAGAACTCAAACTTGGAACAAAAACAATTCACTGCCTCCCCTTTAGTCTTCACTAAAACATATTAAATAGCCAAAAGAGAAATGTGAACCCAGGTGGAAGTGTAGGCCTATATAGCCTGCATTACAATGAAAAGAAATATTATATCAAATCAAAGGTTGGTTCTTTTGCATACTAGCCAAGTCATTTTAACATATTAATAGATTAATTATATAAAGACCAAAGATAACCTGTTAGATTTACCCAAAACGAATTATATTTTATGTTTAACCACTAAACAGACATCAGAGCCAGCGTCAAATGTCAGAAGGACTAGCCAAGTTGAGAGTGCTCTCGTTGGTAACATGAGGTGGATGCGTGTCAAACTCACTGTCGGAGAGGAGAGAGATGCAGCTTGTATCGGTGTATATTCGGGATACGGGGGAAAATGAGTAATGGGACCATGTCAGATATTTCAGTATCGTTATCAAAATATAGATATTTATGACTAAAGTTTGGAGTATGTATGTTTCTCCAAACATTGAGTCCATAAATCACACTGAGCTCCCTCACCGTCTGATCAGCTCTTCACCTGCTGCAGCAGTGCTTTTCCCGGTTCAGATCTCAGGGCTGTTATTGGTCCCTTTACGATCAGATATTTTTATTGGCTACTGAAGTGCCGTAAAAAGGTTTGAATATCAATTCAAACTGTGGGTATAATTGCTACTTTTAAATAAGTACTTAACTGTTCACAACAAAAAATTTAAAAAATCAAATAATCACTTATAAATTAAATTCTTATTTTTTAATGGAATACTGCAGTGTTTATAATAAATAATTTATCTGTGCACTTCATTATTTTTAAAAAATGTAATATGCCCTGATAATCTTTAATCAAAAACGTTAACCTCCCCTCCCCCTTCACGAACTAATCCCTCTTCTTCCTCGTCAGGAGCTGTGGCGCATCGCATGAGCTTTTGAAGGAGCGAGAGGTAACCGCTGGGGGAAAAACTGAATCTGATGCTTCACTTTATAGAAATCAATGTGATTAACTAAAAGGACGCTAGTCAAGGGGGGAATACACTACCCTTAAAATTTGAAAGGATATTGCGATACGCCACATTACTCTTACTCCTAACCCTGGAAGTCGTGGCCTAGAGAGTTTGACTCCTAACCCTAAGCTTGTGGGTTGGAGTCTTGGGCCATAACACGACTGAGGTGTTCTGAGCAAGGCAATCAACCCCCAACTGCTCCCCGGACACCGCAGCATTAATGGCAGCTCACTGCTCCGGGTGTGTGTTCACGGTGTGTGTTCACTGCTGTGTGTGTGCACTTTGAATGGGTTAAATGCAGAGCGCGAATTCTGAGTATCGGTCACCATACTTGGCTCTATGTCAGATTTCACTTTCACTTTCACATAAGGTTTTGTCTCTATTAAACTAACTACCAGGTGGCACTTAAGGGTAAGCACAAAATGTGGGAGTCTGGTCCTAATGGGCTCCCCAGCGCAGACATAACATGGCTAATAGAGGATGCTTAAAAGAGACTTTTTAGAGGGCAATGTCTTTTAAAGACAAGCACGGCAGCACGAGGTGGAGTAAAGTCCTGAAGGATGACAGGATGTGGTTTCACCCTCCTGAATTTCCTGGAGTGGTGGAAGGGAAAGTCCCCTCAGCAGACTTCTTTTTTCATAGCTCGGAGTTAGGGCTGTGCGATTAATCGAAATCGTAATAAAATCACGATTTGAGTGTGCGCAATTTCTAAATCGCTTTATAGCACGATTTTCTGCGGTCCCGACCTCCCGCAGTATGCTATCCGATCCAATCAGAATGCAGCACACCTAAGTGGAGCTTGAGAACATAAGAGACTGGCAAATGCCTGCGTCAGGTTCATACACTCTGTTTGTGATGCATTTTTCAGAGCCCATGTTAATGGATCAGAGCTTCACACTGCACACGGTAAAAGATGTGAACAGAAAAGGTTAGAAATCGAGAGGTGAGAAAAGAATGAATATCTAGCACATGAGCATAGAGAGACTTGTGACTGAGTGAGTGAGAGGAGACATGTTTTAATTGCGCGCACTCTTTCCGGACGAGAGCAGCGTGTATCTGAGCATGCGTGTCTGGTTTTGTGACAAAGCAAAAGAAATCTGATTCACGCTCGCGAATGGACACGGGTTTTATTTTATTTTATTGTATTTTATTTTATTGCCATATGTCTAGACATTTTGTTTGACATCTTTACTTAGTGATTATTTTGACTTATGTCTGTTCTGGAGGCATGTTACAACTTTTTGATAAAGCTCAAATTGGTTTTCTTTCTGGAAAAGGATGCTTCACCTCTATATTGAAATTTTTTAAGGACTCGTAAAAGCATGTCTGTGTTTGTCAAAAATCAAGATTAAATCGTAAATCGTTAAAAAAATTTAGCTCAAAAAATCGCGGATAGGTTTTTTTTTTTTTTGTCCATCGCACAGGCCCTCACTCGAGGTGTGGTGTTACAGACTTCAAAAGTCTAAGGTCTGACTGCCCGCACGCTCCAGTCAGGATGGCCTCTCTCTACCCGCTGTGGCTATTCGAAAACTTTCAGGCAGACCTGCCACATGTTCATTTGATACCCATGCTGACAGAAGTCCTGGTATGCAACACTTCTGCAGAAAGTTAAGGTAGCTGAGTCGGAGGAACACGCCATCAGTCTTTGCCTTTGTCAAGGGATGCGCGGCATCTTAACCAGTGATCAGTCCAGCTCAGCAGAGATGTGTTCCCTGCCAGTTCTTGGATTCTTACGGTACGCATCTGCATAATTTCACACACTAATTTGATTTCTGATAGATTCTGAAAAAGTAGGTGGACAAGCAGGTGATCCGCCTGATGAGGGATCAAAAGACTGAGGGCAACACCATGGCTGCGAGTGGCGTCCTGAAGCCAACAAGGAGGTTTCGCAAAAAACCTGGGAAGATCACACGTGAAGTCAGACACTGACTTTCTAAGCTTTGTGGCAAAGACTAAGTAACATATGACTGCAGGTTTCCATCTGATTAAAGCACAGCAGCAGGAGCCTCTCACCGTAATGGGGAACAAATCTCCCATGCATCCACTCTCCGGGCTAAGTTTTTTGCTTTACGACACCAATAATGAATGAAGTCTGAGTCTGTGTGTCTGCTTTCTCTTGCTTTAGGGAATTTGTGCCCACAATCCCAGCGACCACCAGCAAAGAAATAATCCACAAACAAGCTGAGGAAGGCCTTTCTGGTTGCAGAAGCAGATAACATTGAGGACTACCGCACAGATTATGTCCATTTTTGGCAAAGTCCTCAAGTGGCACGCTCACCAAAAAGCAAATTCAACACAGCTCTTCGTAAATGTTTTCAGCAACCCCAATCTAATGGCCAAAATCCAAAATCCTAAAACTGCATCAGATTATACTTTTGGAACAACTGTCTCTGACTAAACCATTAAGCCAACACTGAAAAAATTATGAATGAGTGGAATGGTGCACTAACATGCTGACCCATAACGACACAATGGACCAGATGCATTATCAGATCAGCAAGAAACATTCCCGGGGACCGAAAGGGCACGGTGGAATGGTGCACTAACATGCTGGGCCAGATCCTCACATCGGTCCTGACCTGTGAGGAGTCGCTGGACAAAATGTGGCCGATTGCTGAAGGCCTTATGGAGAGGTACAGGAGAGCTGACGAGCCACCTCCTGAGCTCATGTATGTGCATCCACAGCCTGTCTTCTGTTGAACAGCTCTTCAGTGAATGGACAGACAGGGGTATGCTGGTACAGTTCGACATCTTTCATTGGATCCATCAATTTGATGCGGCCCTACGGACAGATCACCATCCAAAGTATGCCCTTTTTAAGTCTGCCCTCTCCGCTGCGGTCTTTGCCTACAACAAGGAGGACTTTGCTCTTCTGGATTACAATGCAGCCGTCACCCAATGAGCTTACAGCTTCCCCTGACTGACAGCCAGATCATCGGAACCGCATGTCAGCAAGTCAGACCTCAGCCATCACGTCAGGAGGATTGAGCACCTGGTGCCTCCAGGAAACCTGTGCAGGCACATGTCCAGAGTGCCATTGGATATCCTGAAAGGAGCATCTGGACATTATGGAACCAGGTGCATCTGTTCAAGGAAGCCGGGCGCAAGCATCACCATGCGTTCAGAGAACCAACAGATGCACCTTGAATGCATCCAGATCCAAAGGGGAGAAACATGCACACCATCACAGCACATGACCAACGGTAAAGCGCCTTCTGCGAGCACAGCACAGACAGGAAGCAACAGCCTGGAAGGCTTTCACTCTTTCCTGCCCAACATGATCCCTGGGCCCCACTGGTAGCTGCTTTCCCCTTCCAGGTGTATCTCTGCTTGGCATTACACCCTGGAACTCTGACAGGAAGTCAGCAAGCCGCCAAGGCCAAAAAGGGAGAAATCACATGTAGTACCGTCTCCTCTGGTACATCTGGCTGAATTAGCGCGCCAGGAACTGTTTGGGGAGGTCGAGGAGACAAACTACAGGCCTCCAGTTCCTGCTGATAATGAGCGGATAGGTTTGGAGTATCTGTTCTCTCAGTCATGTCGTAGACTTTCAGTGCGCTCCTGGACCAATACGAAAGACCAGAGAAACATTTCGAGTAGGTGAAGATAAAGATGATGAGGTTTCTGCTGCCATGGCAGAGGAGGAAGAGGAGGATGTGGGATAAACTCAGACAGTTAGTGATAGTCTGACTTCTAAGAAACAGTCTGTGCCTCACTGACCAGGTAGCGGCTGTAGAGCTCGGATCCCTGTGGAGGTGATGTGTGGTCCAAATCATCTCTCTCTGGGTACCAACACGTGAGGACTCCTGCAAAGCCCGTTGAGATTGCCTTGAGAAGGGAAAGTTTGTGATATGTGACTTGACCAGACCTCCACGATCACAGCATCCAGCAGTTTGACAGCCTTTACTCAGCATGCTGGAGCAATGCTCTATTCGGTTTGGTCTTTTAGCCTTTTGACATTTGCATATACACTCACCTAAAGGATTATTAGGAACTCCTGTTCAATTTCTCATTAATGGAATTATCTAATCAACCAATCACATGGCAGTTGCTTCCAATGCATTTAGGGGTGTGGTCCTGGTCAAGACAATCTCCTGAACTCCAAACTGGAATGTCAGAATGGGAAAGAAAGGTGATTTAAGCAATTTTGAGCGTGGCATGGTTGTTTGGTGCCAGACGGGCCGGTCTGAGGCATTTCACAATCTGCTCAGTGCACTGGATTTTCACACAATGTCCATTTCTAGGGTTTACAAAGAATGGTGTGAAAAAAGAAAAACATCAGTATGCGGCAGTCCTGTGGGCGAAAAAAATGCTCCTTTGTTGATGCTAGAGGTCAGAGGAGAATGGGGTCGACTGATTCAAGCTTGATAGAAGAGCAACTTTGACTGAAATAACCACCGGGTTACAACCAAGGTTTGCAGCAAAGCATTTGTAAAGCCACAACATGTACAACCTTGAGGCGGCTGGGCTACAATAGCAGAAGACCCCACTGGCACCACTCCACTCACTACAAATAGGAAGAGGCTTATAATCAAATCGTGAGCTCACCAAAATTGACAGTTGAAGATCAAAAAATGTTGCCTGGTCTGGATGGTTCGATTTCCCTCATTGAGACATTCAGATGGTGGTAGAGTCAGAATTTGCTGTAAACAGAATGAGGTACCATGGATCCATCGCCTTGTTACCACTGTGCAGGCTGGTGGTGGTGGTGTAATGGTGTGTGGGATGTTTTCTTTGGCGTACTTTAGGCTCCTTAGTGCCAATTGGGCATCATTTAAATGCCATGGCCTACCTGAGCATTGTTTGACCATGTCCATCCCTTTACGACCACCATGTACCCATCCTCTTATGGCTACTTCCAGTAGGATAATGCACCATGTCCCAAAGCCTCGAATAATTTCAAATTGGTTTCTTGAATATGTGACAATGAGTTCACCGTACTAAATGCACCCCTACGTACCAGATCTCAACCCAATAGAGTAATTCTTTTGATGTAGGAACGGATCTGCGGTTCTGATGTGCATCCCACAAATTCCATCAACGTAAGATGCTATCCTATCAATATGGGCCAACATTTCTAAAGAATAAGCTGCAGCTTGTTGAATCAATGCCACGTAGAATTAAGGCAGTTCTGAAGGCAACAGGGGGTCAAACACAGTATTAGTATGGTGTTCCTAATAATCTTTTAGGTGAGTGTAAATTACAGACCTGGCCCCATACTTTACAGTTATATGGGTGCTAAATTGCCAATGGTTTCCCCCACTATCAAGGAGATGTTAAACAGTTTCACCCCTCTGGTCTTCCCATCGACTTCAAACACATTCCAATGTCCTAAGAGACTGCAATCCATAGTTCCTGGCACCAGATGTCTGATGACCAGTGAACACAATACACATAACACACACACATAAAGACATTTTCTTTATTTATGCTATAATAAATCAGTTACAAATGTATCTAGTAAGTATATGCATATGTTGTTTTATGTTTCATGATATATTAGCCCTGAATTTACCACTCATTTATTTTATGTGTAGTTAAGATCTAAACTTTGATATTCTTATATACTGCCATTGATTTACCTCTGTGTGCTGCTCACAGTGGAGTCACCAGATATTATCTGTTTTATAGCAAGGACCGAAAGCAAGCAAAGACTCCCCACATCTCTTATCTCCTGCCCCAGCTCCTCCTCTCAGCCTGGCCACCACCACCAGTCCCAGACCACTTGCAATCACGTCAGTCAGCCGGTGCACCTAACAGGACCTCCTGCTGTTTCCCCTAGCGCCAGGCATCCACCACTACTGCCCAGCAAGATCATGCACTCTAAAAGAGGGAAACAGCAGGCGTGGTAGCTTGAGGGAGCATCTGTGTAAGAATGTGTGGCCAACCACGCCTAAACCATCAGAAAGCTGCACCTGCTGCATACATACCACTTTATTGTGTATGTTAGAAAAAAAAAAAAAAAAAAAAAACTTTTCCTGCTCATGCAGCATATGCCATCACTTGTATATTAGGGGTGTGGTAGATCACATTTACCAAGATGTACAGCCAGAGGAGCCAAGATTTTTTTTCCAAAATTATCTGCATTGTACTTTTCACTGATCACAACCTAATGACAACTTCAGCAAACTATGTTACTGTACCTTTAAGATCTGTAGCAGGGCAAATGTGAGTAATTCCCATTTAATCTCACAGAGTTACTTTTAGGGTAAAGACAATGTTGCATTCATTCATTCACTCTATTAATGTTTTGGTCCTGCTTGGAATGAATGAATGGATGAATAAGAACAGCTTTCGCTAGTACATTTGCTAAAAAATACCAGTCACATCACACAACATGAGATCATTGCCAGGCACGATACAAAGCGTGTCCAAATTCATTCATGTTTCACCTGTAGATGCTCAAACAAATCCCATCCCATATATGTCTACATGTCCACGTCACATTGTGCACATCCCGGCTGCAGTCCCAGGACCCCAGAATACAGCCTGGTATTTATGCACCTGCCAAGGAGTACCTTAATGTGGCTTTCACTGGATGATCTGAAAATTAAGACAGCACCAATTGTAGGTGCTGAGAAATACAGACAATGCCAATCTGGAAATTGGGCTGGGGACCCACACGGCCACATCAAAATTACACAATGCACACAGATTCATCGTGAGTCAGGTATCAGACAACAATGGGATATGTTTCATACAATGTATTCAAAAGAAACACAAACAATAGATATAAAAAACTGGTCCTTTATTATGCAAGATAGAACAAAAATAACATCTTTATTCAACAATTCTTTTCTTCTACATCACAATCCACTGCTACCATTCCTTGAGGTACCGTGACATAGTGTCATGGTACTATCATGAATGAGATAAAATACCTTTATTGAATCATTTTACCCAGCATACTTGCACCAAAAGAGTATTTTTGGCATGAAACACTTCTTAGAGCCTTCTACTAGGACTATAGTTTTTAACATCTTTAACTGTTTTGCTGTATAGCAATGCCTTTCTTCACTGCAAATGGGCAGATTTTGCAAGAGTTTGGTATTTAGTGAATTTAGCAATATGAATCTCTCTGGCTTTTTTTTTTTGTGGAGTGTAAAATACATCCGCTATGCAGTCATCATCAATGATTGTTCTGTATCCCATCACTTTGCGGGGTTGGATCGGGTCTTTCCAACCTCCCATCTTAGTGAATTTCAAAGCCAATTTATTCCTTTGGACCACTGGATTTATTTGGTTACATATTTTACCTGTCAATACATCTTGTCTCTATATTGGACTGCCCAACATCCATTTTTAACCGTGTCATAAAATATATCATAACCTTAGTTTTTCATTTGGGATCTCCCTCTATTGCATTGGCTAAAGTAACACTATATTGGGACTGGAGAGCACATTTCCAAGCGTATCAAGATGCGTCCTAATTTTGGTAGAGTAATAGAAATTATAATTCTGAGGAAATGTGATGTACACATGAGATATGTACTATTAACATTTTTTAATGTACATGCCTTTGGCCCCCAGTTTTTTTTTTGTGTGTGATTGCAAATAAGCAGCGAAACGGGCCACAAATGAATAAGTATGTGTGTCCTCCTTCTTTTTGAGAAAGAGTAAAATACAGCTTTGCTGCTGCATGATTAAAAAAAAGAGCAGTCCTGGCACAACTGAATTATCATTGTGAATACAATGAGGAATTAAAGCTGTTGTTTAGCAGGATTTAATTCTAGAGTGAGAAAAAAAAACAAAAAGAAGCAAACATTTTTGTTATGTTCACAATTTTTGCAATCTTGCTATTTTCCAAAGTGAAAGAAAACGTTTTTGTTGGTGAGATGATGATGAGTTTGCATGCCATTGTTCCAAGGGAGTCCGTGTTGAGGACATTTTGATTAAACGCTGGTCAGGTGCAGCCTGGATTTTTGGGCTTGATGCTACTGGTCAAGGCATTTTGCCCTGCAAGTCTGTTACAGAAAGCACTGGCTCACGCTGGCCTGCCAGTGGAGGAAGCAGATAATGGATCTGTGGACCCAGCCTACTCACTCCAGCTTGAGTCCAGATCCAGGCCAAGGAAAGGTACTGTTGTTGCTCCAGAGCAAAATTTTAATTGTGTGTCGATGCTGATGTCCTGCAGCGCCTTAGAGAGGATGACATCCTGGTCCTCTCCATTTACCTTCATCACACAGTGAAAGAGGGGGGCTCCAGGTTGGGCCTCTTAGAACAACATTTGCTTCTTCGGCCAACTGTGTCTGTGTGTCAGGGTGTAATCGCGCTCAGTCCTTGCATCATGCACAGGTCTCTCTGTGTGCAGCACGAAGGAACAGGTACCTGGCCTCGTCATGATGTCCCTCCATCATGGCCATCCCTTCGACTGCTCTGATTACCTTTCCATAGTGTCGCACACAATAATAAGCCTTTAGAAAGCGATGCGGGTTTAAATACCTATAATCAAGAAAACATTACGTTTTTTAAGACCAAAGGACGGCTGGATTGCACAATGCATGTGCAGACTGGCTATTCGGTATTTTGACTCTGGAGCACAAACCAGTCTTAGTCACTGGGGTATGATATGGCAATGGCTAATGTACATTGTATGGGTCAAAATGATCGTTTTCTTTCGTACCGAAATCATTACTATATCAAGTAAAGATCATGTTCTTAATTGTTCTTAAAACTTAATTTTTGATTGAGAACTTCATTTAGACAACTTTAAAGGTGATTTTCTCAGTATTTTGATTTTTTTTGCACCCTCCGATTCCAGATTTTTAAATAGTTTTATCTCGACCAAATATTGTCCAATCCTAATAAACCATACATCAAAGGAAAGTATAAATGCATAAATCTCAATTAAAAAAGGGTCACTTTTTAGTTCTTGGTGCGGCTAACGTTTGCTGAAATGTATATTTAAGCAATGATATTTTCTACCTTTACAAGAGAGGAAAAAGGTTTCTTACCTAGACCCTCCTCAGCACCAAAGTCCTTGATGGCCAGGCCTGTCCAGGCCTATCAAACACACATTTATTATGGCCTCATCTGCCTCAATGGTGTCTGTGGTGCTGGTTTCACAGGCGCTGGATTTCTTCTTTGGATAGATTTAGCCTTCCACCCTTCCTGCGCAATCAGCCTTGCCACCTTTGAAACAGATGGCTTGCAGTGTGTAGTGTGCTGAAAAAAAATTATTAAATGTCTTTACTCACCAATTCACTTGTCACAATGAATTATTGGCCTATTTTTTGTCAAGTTAATGAGTGTCAGTGCTGTATTAATGCATTGGAGACTCACGGCGAATATTCTCTCTCTGGGTATACTGGGCAGCTCTCCACTTGTCATAAAGACACGGTCTTCAGGAAACCCTGAATCGTCCGCTGCCTTTTTGATTAGGTGGCTGGCCCTCCAACAAAGCGAATCTGTCCGAAAGGCAGAGAAGTCTTTCCTTGAAGCATATCTCCTTGGTTCCAGCGGTACTCCTGTTCAGCCAAGGAGGTGTCATCATCTGAAAGCTGCTGTGTGAAGTGAGAAAAACAGTTTAAAAATACAAAAAATGAGCTAATCAGCTGTAAGAAATTCGCTGGTGGTGTGTTATATTCTTGTTGAATGAAGAGACTCTCCCCCTTCAAGGAGTCCAGCAGCAAAGCTGCATCCACAATATCCTGAGGCTGTGGCCTTCTGTCCCACTAAGCGCTATGGGCCAGGTAATGAATCCGCGGCCTCATGAGCGAAAGCGCTTGGGAGCTTTTCTGCCCAAGCTGTTCTCAAGCGGCCCGCCAGACATCATAACTCCTGATAGGGGTCAGCTTATACCTGCAGGAGAAAACGTGGCAGAAAAATGCGTTACACTGTATGACTGACAAGGCAAAAATAAAGTGTATCCATTTACAGCCAAGTGCACATGGATCTCTATTGGTACGTACATTTCATGGAGTAAGCATTCCATAGTCTTGTGAGACACTGTGAACAAGCGTTGCCGGACGTCGAAGTAAAAAAAAAACTGGCAGAATTTTTTGAGCCCAATGTTCTTAGGCCTGATCTCCTTGTAGTACACAGCTAGAAAGCACTATGGAATGACACAAGAGTTATTCGATGTAAATACCGATTGGGTATGCAATATGCTCTTTAAATCATACTAAACTTACAGCTTCCTCGTCTTGTGTCAGAGTGACGTTGCATACTGCAGTTTTCTCCTTCCTTACGCCAATCACCACCCTGCCACTTTGTGCAATCCTCTCTACCAGTCTGCATCCTGCAACATTTGGAAGAAGTTCAATTTACTATTGCATACATGTTCAAACATTACATCATTTTTATGAGTACAAACTTATACTGAAATACATGAACTTACTGTCAGAAGCCTTCCACAGCTCCTGGAAGCTGCACGGCCGGAGAAGACCAGAGTGCTTACTTGCCAGTAATAGGCGGTACAAGCGTCTTCTCATGTTGAGACCTTTTTTCCCATAAGCAGATTCTCATGGATCCAAAGAGTCTGGCTTTTGCCTCTCTCAAAATCTTTGGCAATCTTTAATGCAGGGTACGCTAAGGGCTGTATTTGGATTAAGCATAACAAACAAGACTAGTTATTAAACACTCTTCTGAGCATAGACCTGAAAATGACATTTCCAACTTCAGCCTATAAAACGTTAAATGCTTTGGAGCAGTGACTTATAAGTTAATCTCTCTTTTTAAAGAGGACACTTGATCATTGTAGAGGCAAAAAAAAGTTATAAAAATCACATACTAAAAAAAGTTTATGAAGATATATAAAATGTAAAAAATTACAATACACATTAAATGTTACACTGAATATATATTTTACAAAACATATTTTGCTCTAAAATTGCTAGAACAACAAAACTAAAATCTAAAGTTGAGTTCCAAATTTGAAATTTGATACCTCAAAAAATGAGCTTTACAGTGAGATTTTTGTTTACGTAACAATACCAAGCTTTTCCACTAGATCTAAACCATATATAAGCACCTCTATTTTCATATATGGTTTTTAAGTAATCTGAAATACGCTTTTCCATACTATTCAATATTTATGAATGAAGTATACACCACATTCAGAAGAATAAAAGACAAATTGGCAGTATTTGATTTGAATTCACCCTCTAAAAAACACATACAAGAACCATGAGTGTGTGTTATAATACACGCTGCAGCAAAAATGTATAATCTATTGTTTTTTTCTTTATATTCAAACCCTTTTTTCTCAAAAAAAAAAAAAATTGGAATGGATGTTATCTTTTGAACACTTGACCTGAAGAGGAAGGTTTTTTTTTTCACTGATTTTTCACGTATTTATATGTACTTACTACCTCTAAATAAATATCAGAACTCGCTTCTCTGGATCAGATGAGGACTCTTCTAGCAAACTAATAAAGCTTTTAGGATTTGCTCTGTAAACAATAATAAAAAAAATCAGTCACCAATTATGAAAACTAAGTTCTTTAAGCTTTCAAACGATATATCTTTTGTCAAGATTACTTTAGGTCTGTGACTCAGATATTACTGTTTAAAACATATAATGTAATTAGAAAAAACAAAAAAAAAAAAAGGACAATGTAAAATGAACATTTAAACCATTAACCTCGAGTCAGACGTCTTCTCATCGTGGCTCTTGAGTACAGTCTTCCACAGGGTCTCCAGTATTTTAGTGTATCTCTGGCAGTTGGTCCGCAGCTGCGGGTCTCTTTTTTGAAAATCCAGTCTTAGCGTCAAGTACTCTAAGAACCTATTCATGCTCTTGATGTAATTGTGGACAGTGGCTGAAGACATGTCAGTGCGCTTCAGGGCCGTCAGAAAGTCCTGGGCCTCTTTGGTTTTTGACAGGAAGTCCAGAGACTGCTCAATCCCAGTGGGCTGCAAGTACCGAAGGAAGCGGGACACGTTGTCGACCTATGAAGACAGACGGTGAGAAAGAAGTCAGCATTAAGATCATGAAAGTGAGAAGACCTACTGAACATAAAGGATTTTAGTTTTTTAAAATTTATTTTAGCTAAAAACTCGCTTAAAGTTTGTATCTTAAAAACTGTATCTTGGTTAAATCCTGTTGAAAATCTCTTCAAAAAGTTAAATGAATAAAAAAAATGTTTTCTCACAGGGTTAAAACCAGTGTAATCTAATGAATCATGCTTCAAAGATAAAGGGGTTTGACATGTTAGAGGATCTTCTCCTAGTATTAAAAAAGTTTTTACTGCACAATGCACATTTCTTAAAGGGGTCCTATCATTCTATTTTTAACAAAACATTAACTCTTAAAGGGGTCCTATTATGCTCTTTTTTACAAAGTCTTAATTTTACAACATAGATTAACAAGAACAGACTCTCTATCTGGGCCAGTCTGTGTTGTGATTGGTTATCTGGGCCAGTGTGTGTTATGAATACCTCTCCCCAGTCTGGCATGAACGGCTGGAAGAGTTCCTGTATCAAATGAAGGCCCGCCTTCTGGAAATAGGAATTGCTGCTGGGCCAGATTGGTTAACCGGGGCCACTGTGCTGTGATTGCCAGTGGGCTGTGTTGTGATTGGTTAGTTGGGCCAGTGTGTGTTGTGGGATTGACAGCACTCGTTGCCTGGTCGGAAATGTCATGCCTAAAGCTTACCATAGCGGCCTGCTTGTGATGGAGCTTCAGTTTCAAATATTAATCAAAATCAAATCAATTTGAGTGCGATTCAAACCCGGATGATTGTATCCACTCTAAGTTCATCTGTCTTGGGAAAACTAGCGTGTCTCCGACATAGTGATAACACTCGTTGTCTTCTCTAGTGCAGCTCAACCAGGTCTCGTCCCATTCGTCAATCTATGTGATATCACAATATTCGTTGTAGTCCAAACAAGTCGTTCGTTGTAGTTTTTGAGAAGTGTTTTCTGTTAAATAAAATATCTCCTTTTGAATTGGACTTTGAGCTTTGTAACTTTGCAGATCTTTTTTATGCTCAAACAGCAACATTACAGACTAACTAAAGTTGAAAAAGTGAAAAGCATAATAGCACCCCTTTAAGATGTGATATACTAAAATAAGAATTTTTCGCGAAATTGTGATTTTCAGAAGCAAATCTTAACTTGATTTGGGATTATTATCCTATATTACATAATCGTGTCTTGTCTCTAGGTAGGAAATTTTAAATTGCATTAACAAGTTCGGTCAATCTACTCTCAGGTCTGCTGCCAATCAACCAACACTGCATGAGCTGCTGATGAGGAGTAAACCGAAATGGATAAACAAAACCGCAAGCTTTTTAATTTCAGTGGAAATTGAAACTTTGATAAGTTCGGTAGAAAAGGGAAAGCCACGATTCGCGATTTCACGATTCGATTTGATTCACATTCATTCATGTTCAATTCATGTTTTTTAACAAAATGAAATTTAAGACAAATTATAAAATAAATATGTCCTTTTATTATTGCTTGGACAAAATGCTGCACATTTCTTTGTAAAATTGAAATATGACACTATAATAATATACTAATGTAGCACTTGCATATTATTGCTTTTTTGTTGGTTTTGACTGTTTCTATAGTCTTCATTTGTTGCTTTGGATAAAAGCGTCTGCTAAATGACAAAATTTTAATATAATGTAAATGTAAATAACAAAACTAAATTGAAATGTTAAGACAAGCCCCAAATCAAATAAATAAGTACATTAACACAAATAATATGAATCTATTCATATATACAAAATAAAGCTTTGTCTGTGCTCTTTCCATTTAAAATTAGAGGCAACCACTGCATTTTAATCATGATCCAAACAAAAGATGCTGCATACATGCAACACGAGCAGTTTTTAATCTAAATTAGATTGTATAATTTAGAAATCTGAAGCAGGAAAACAGAATGGTTTGACTTCAGTTTTGTGAAACTGTACATAAAAAACATCTGCTTGAAACAGAAACAGCAGATGAGCTGAACGAGAAGCAGATTCACTCTCTGCCAGCAGGTGGAGCTTAGTGTTACTTGGTTTCTGCTGTAAACAAAGCAGCGCTGCACTTATGAACTTTAATATGCATTATACAGAGGCAAGATGAAAAAAAAAAAAACATCTGTTCTAAAGACATTAAGTTCCCCTCAGACATACATTCATATAAACTCCAATCCCTAAATGAATTGCTATTTGTTTAGCATCTCAACCGATTTGAATCATCATATATTTGAATCGATTTTCAGCTGGCTCGCAGTTAATCGTTACATCCCTAGTTTGGAGGTTTCTGTAATACCCCCTCTTCCTATCTGTAGCTAAGATAATACTGTTCTGTAATAGCTTTTGTCCTTAATGTGGTGCTACCTGAGAATACCACGGATACCAAACAGATAAGATAAGATTTTAAAGTTAGGATCTTTCCCATCTTTGAAAAACTGTGCTGAGAATTAGGGTTGCAAAAAATCCCCAGTAAATTTCGGAAACATTCCAGATAATGTGGACAGGGATTTCTGGTAAGTTTTCAGAAATTTACCAGACTTTTTTTTACCCCTTTGCAACCCTACTGAGAATAGAAGAGAAAAGAGATCTTACCTCCTGCTCTGTAGTTGGAGCGGACCTTCTTTGAAGGCACAGTCAGGTACTTTTTGGAAGTCCACCAGGAGCTTGGCCTGAGCAGGGGAACTTGTCATACAGACCCGCCTCCTCTCATCTTTGACCTCACAGAGCGTGATACGGTTAGAGGGATCTCTGAAGGATTGACAGTCGCAGCAGTATCATCAGAGGCCGAAGTCTCCTTCAGGGTTCAAGACCACGTCCCGGACTCCCTCTGGCTGGTTCATGATGGAAGGAAAACCACGGCCCGAAGAAGCTCCTTGACCGCGCATGCATCCCAGAGCCGCCTGTCAGGCAGGAGCTCACAGAGCTGCTGGTAATTCCAGGTCCCTGTTCTTCCAGATCCACTCTCTGCTGGGAAGCCTTGGCCTTCTTCACCTGCTCCGCACGTTTTTCTGCTGTGCTTTTTTTTTTCATGCACCACCCCTGGCCCAGGTGCACAGAGAGGGTCTTCTGTGGCTTGTAGCACTGCAAGAAGTGCACACCCTTGGCGCCTCAACAGACCTATGAGAAAAAGAAAAAGAAATGATATAAGGAACTGCTTCTTAAAGAAAGCTTTAATAGGCAAGCAACAGAGCAGGGCCTGTCCTAGTAAGCATTTCTACCTGGATTGAGTGTTAATGGGTGTGAAAGTGCACAGACTAGGGTCACTGCTAGTAAAATCCCCCACACTGTTCTTATCACTCCTTATGGAAAATAACCATGGTTTAACAATAAAAATAACATGGTTGGATATAGTTAAAACAGTAAAATCACAAATTAACCGTGGGTTTTGCTGCATAACCACAAGATTAACCATGATTTGTTTTTGAAGACACCTACATAGCAGCATTAGTAATAGCACCACCAGCTAGCAGCAGGAAAAGTGAAGCCGGTGGTGCTATTAGTGTAACTAAATACTGGTGTGTAGGTGTCTTCATGCCAGGACTCTAATCAATAGATCTGGATATTATATGCTTGAGTTACAATAACTTCCTCTGTCATAATAACATGCTTTGACCACTTAGCTAAGTGTTACTAGCATGTTTAACGCTTTCTGACATAATTCATTGCATTGTTAAACTGCAAAAAAGGCTTTTGTACTTAGCATTCTTGTCTTGTTTTTAGTCAATATATCTAAAAATTCATAAATTGACATGCATTTACTAGATAAGCAAAATGACATAAGATAATAGTTTTTTTTCCAAGTGAATTTTGCTTAAAACAAGTATTATTTGTAGACATTTGAACGTTAGATTTAACTTGTATACAAAGTTTTGTACATGTGCTAATTCCGATGCAACAACCACAATCTCTGACCTCAACTGCTTATTCTTGGATAAATGAACTGTGTTAAGTTAAGGAAACCCCAGGAACACAAGCCTCACCTCTTGTTCTCTCGTTCCATCATCATCACAGCAGTCAACACATCTGATGCTGGAGAAGAGTGTCTGGAGGAGTTTGTTTGCTTCTTTTTCTTTGTTTGTTTTTCAGCAGTTAGCATCCAGCTTGTGTGTGCATCAGCACCCTCTTCTGCTCTGGAGTATGTATCAGCTCCCACAGGTGCTCCAGCACAGGTGTGAGAGAACAGAACAGAGATCTCGCCTCCTGTATTTATGTGCCAGTGTGGGCGGGGCTCTCCTGCTGTGATGTCACTGGAGCTCAGCCAATAAGGCGTGGCCAGACAAGTCTTGCTGCTGTTACTAATATTAATCTGTATATGTTTTTCTTTTTGTGTGTGTGTGTGGAAATAATGAAATGATACATTCAAACATCCATGGTAAATTTAAAAGAGAGAGATAAATTAATGCTTTTATTCACCAAGGCTGCCTTAAAAGAAGTAAAAGTTACAGTAAAGATATTTATGTATTAAATGTTTAACATTTGTTGAAATGTATAAAAAAACAGTATATTAGAATGATTTCTGAAGGGATCATGTGCCGCTGAAGACTGGAGCAATGATGCTGAAAAATAACAGGAATAAATGACATTTTCACATATATTCACATAGAAAACGGTTTGTTAAAATTGTAATACTGTTATGCAATATTACTATGTTTTGAAGTGCACACATTATTATATTATACTCTGTTTATTTTATACAGTTTAGCTGTTTGGTAACACTCTATTTTAAAGTGAAATAGTTACTTGTTACTACATGTTTTTACTACAGTAATAGCAATGAATTATAATTACCAGTTATAATATGTTATACTTATTAATTATTAGGAATTACATCATCTTAAATTAGTGTAAGCAACTGTTGTACTAAATATTTTACCACAAGACTCTGTCAGTAGATCCATTTCATGTATTTTATATGTCCATACTTTAGTCTGACTGAAGTAATTGTAGGTTATTTTTGTCACAGTCCTGATTTTAAATGACTAAAACCTGTCTTTTTGTGAGCTTGCTTGTTGAAGTGTATGGCTTCCATTAACACGATACAATGAGCCGTTACCGCAGATGTTTACAGATTAGTTTTGATCGCTGTTAATGATCTTTTCATGATGAGATGAACAATGGCACAGCATGTAGTTAAACAAACCATCATTTTAAGTTTATTGTTTTATGGTATATTTTTCACTAGGTCAGAAGAGTATAATTTAAATTTAGAGGTTTTATTGTATGTATTTTAGGTATATTTTTACAGTTTTATTGTTTATTTATAGTTGCAGACAGCCATATTTTGACACTCTTTAACTGTCTTTTTATTTATTTATTTATTTTACAAAACATGACATTTATGACATTTGTGTTAGCTTCGCTCATTTATTTAAAATAAAATTACAGCCTAAATGTTGCCGTGAATACTTTGTACTTTGTTTTTATGTTTTAATAAATTTTATTTATAGTTCTTTTTCCTCTATCAATATACTTTATTAATCTGAATCATTAGCCTGTGTTTATGTTTAATAAAAGTTCAGATCAGTTCTTTTCTGAAAGTTTTTTCGAGTTTATCCTCACTAAGTGAAAAAGACTAATTTAACACAATATATCAAAATATATAGATAATAGTTAAAATAAAGTTGTTGTTAGCTGATTGTCTCACGTTAATATCCGTTTTACTAAATGTTTTCTTTTCCTAAATAGCTTTGACTATTTGTTTATCGCAAAGCTTTGTCAATAGTTCAGCTTCATGTGTTTTTTTGTCTACTTTATTTTGACTGTACATAGTTTGGGCTTATTTTGAGGAGTTATAGTTTGTCACAGAACTAGTTTTAAATGACAAAAACTTGTCTTTTGTGAGTTTGCTAATGTTGCAATGTACTTAACACTGTTAACACAATATAATGAGCCGATATCGCTGTCGTTCATAGCTTTACAGATTACTTCTGATTGCTGTAAATGATCGTTTCCTGATGTGTTAATGAGGATCGTGGCGGCTCTGCTGTTACAAGAACAAAGTTTCTGTTATCGGATTATAACGAGACAGTTTCCAGACAATTCAGTTACCACTCTAAAAAAATGCTGAGTTAAAAAAATAACCCAGAGCAAGTTTAAAAACGGTCAAACTTGGCTGACGCTAGGCTATTGTTTTGACGCTTCGTTGGATTAAATGTTTAACCGCATCTGCTGGGCAGTTTTATCTAACTTCGACTATTTTATAAAAATTATCATATTGCTTGCTTAAAATGAACCCAAAATTGGTTGGAAATGAACTTTTATTAATATGGATAATAAATGAACATTAATTACTAAGTTTTACCAATAAAAATTAAACTTTTATTCAAATAACTACGTGTCTGGTTCATTTAAACCAGTCATACAGTAATTTTTAAACAGTAGTTGAGTTAAATAAACAGTTAAAATAAGAATTGCCCAACGGGTTGGTAAAAACATTTTGAGATTTTATTTATTGATTTATTTAATTTTATTTTCTAGATCATTTTTGTTCTTTGTAATGTGTGGAGTAATGAATGGGTTAAATCCACATTTTCTTTTTGACTCTTTACCTTTGGCGCAAGCTTAACCATGGTGTGATGCGGTTGGGGATATGCATGGAAATGATATGTAGATGAGGTTATGCATCGTAAAACTAGGCGCAGCATACAGCAATTCAAATCTCACAGATAAATATTCAAAGACACATTCTAACACTTTAAAAACATTTCTTCACAAGTTTGAACCTAAATGCTTCACAGGAAGTCTGTGGGGGCGTTTCACAGCCACGCTGTTTAAAAAGAGAGAGCATGGTCATATTGTCTATCACTGCATAAACACACATTCTAAGGGGTCTCATGTATAAAACTTTCTGTAGATTTCATTCTAAAAGTGTGTGTACACACAAAAGCTAGATTTTGTATACGCACTTAAGTTTTCAGATTTATAAAACCATACATACACCAAAAACTGCGCAGGGTTGGCTTTATAAATTACAATTATCTGCATCATTGAGTATACATGCACGTGGTTTCGAAGTTTGCTCCTCGTCTCTCCTCTCTATATAGCCATAAAAGGAGCTGAAGACTGCCTTTCTGAATAACATTTATGAGCTCACTGCATATTTAATGGCCAGTAATTTTCAAAGATTTGTTGGGTAAAATAATGGACGAACACAAGCACACAGAGCAAAAAAAAAGAGAAACTTTTTCAGATTGTGTATGACTGGTGGTGGTCAAGGAACCGCTGACCTTTGGGTTTTGATCCAGGTGGAGGTAAGCGATCATAAGCATAGATGTGGGAATAAGTAGAATTGAATTTAAATCATAAATAAAAATGTTTAAATACACAATGCAACAATTATTCATTCACATTTATTTAGCTTTCCACAATACATATCGTTTAAAGTATAGCCTTTACAGAAAATTGCTACGTCCTACATAGCAATTTAGAGTGATCTCATATCAGCAGATGCGATTGTGTCCAAGTTATTTCTGCAGAAATCTACGCATATACAAATCACAATAAGTTAGCTTATGTTTTTAAATAAAAAGGATTCACAGAAATGGATAATCATGGAATGCCTAAGAGTCTGGTTTTGTGGTCCAAGTGGGGAAGAGGGATGTGCATCCAATGTGCCATCACCGCCGTTCAGTACGTCCTCATCCTCCGCACCGCCATCAAGCACTGGCCTATCAAGGCACGCACTGACGGAGGACATGCAGCTGTATTGCCCTAGAATTCGGCACTGCATTTGAAGGGCCAGGGTCAAGATCACTGTAGTCTGTAGGGTTCAGTGGAACAGGGAAATCGTGTTCTGCACAATGTTGTGCAACACTGCATTGGGCACACTTTTGTAGGGCTGTACAGTAAGAAGCCGCCAGACTCCATCCAAAACACCTCCCACCGTTGCTTTCAACAGACCAACAGCACATTCTACCTCACTGACCGTGTTCGACAATGGCTGCGTAGTAAGGGCTTGTTCTTGTGCAGTCTGGGGTCTGTTTAGTGGCGTGAGCGAAAGCTGTGTTCTGAGGGGGGTTACCAATGTGCCTCCTGAGAGGTACAGTATTTAAAAGTACAGCAAACCTAAGACCAGACAAACTCAAAGTGAGCACCAGGGCTTTCAGCAAGGGCATTAAAAAAAAGCATTAAAAGTCCCTTAAAATTGATTTTGTGAAAATAAAGGCCTTAAATGGTGCATTAAAAAGCATTAAATTTGATTCCTCCAGGCATTACATTTTTTATAGTTTTGAAGAGAATTTTATATAAATTTATTGAATATAGCCTTCATAATTAATAAAAAAAAAAAAAGTTGTCGCAAGTTAATATAGCGTTGCCTTAAGTAGCTGATAAACACGCGGAACCAGTTTGGTAATTGTGGTTCCGACCGAGACAAATCTGCCAAGATCACGAGGTGATCGCGGGCATTTGATGAAACACCAAACAGACGATCTGAACCTAGGAAAAATGGGAAAGTGTAAGTTCCAGCCGAAGTGGCTGGAAAACATATCGTTACTCCTGTTGTGGAAATTCTAATTCAATAACAATTTGTAGAGACTGAG
Organism: Cyprinus carpio; assembly: GCF_018340385.1. Lineage (NCBI taxonomy): Eukaryota > Metazoa > Chordata > Actinopteri > Cypriniformes > Cyprinidae > Cyprinus > Cyprinus carpio. The sequence goes on from NC_056599.1 coordinate 46,709,319, forward strand.
AATGAAACACCAAACAGAGTTTTGTCTTTGTATTGCTTTAATTCTTCTCTGCAGAGAATGATCTGGTTTACAATATTAGCTTTAGTCTGTGTGCAAAGAGATAACACACAGACTCACAGCACACTTTTTATAGTATGCAAAAAGATACATTGAAGGACAGATTAGGACCTTGAGCCAATCATGTTGCTCAGTGCACATCACCCCCATAACACATGCACATCTCATGCACATTGCATGGTAAAATGTCTGGTTACACTCAAAACTGCCAGTCCCATAATTTTAGTTTCCCCTTAAATGTTGTATTTCAACCGGAAGCAGTTATGTGCACAAGTTACGCCAAATAACTCCCAGATGTCCCTATGGACTATATACTCACCTTGATCATTGTATGTTTAAGAAGATACTTAAATGAGATTAATGCAATCAATGCAAGATTAACAATATTAAAAATTTCCATAACACTCCTTATAATATATCACGTGCTCTGACGCGCAGAAGCGGTTTCTGATTCAAGAACAAACTGAGTCTTTTCAATGAACCTTTTAAATCGGATCGCAAATTGCACCAAACGATTCATTCATGAATTAGAATGATCCGATTGCAGCTGTTCTCAAGTCGACAACTCGCTGATTCAAATGAACCGTTTAGTGCGAGTCTCCAGTGAACTGAATTCAAAAGTAAGAACCGGGAGATCTTGTGAGCGCTGCGCGACTAGAAGCTGTTAAAAGAAAGTTATTAATGTCGAAATTTAGAATTAATTAGTGAAAACTGAAAAATCACATTTTAGAGTCAAAACTGTCATTTGTTTGTGAATCCAAATCGCTGTAAATGTGAGTGATCTATTTAAGCCCACTGAAATGCTTGAATGCAGACGATGCAGACACATCAATCGGAGTCTCTGCTTTTGGTAAAAAATAAAAAATAAAATAAAAAAAACTAAACATTTAAATAACAGATTAAATAAAATAACATGTTAACAGTTTTATTAAAATGCTACGCATTTAGCCCTGTGTGACGTCTGTTTTTATATTGTTTATCAACAGTATACATTTTTATATTGTTTGAATTAACTACCCAGATAGCAAGCAGACATTGATTCAATGTCGATTTTTGGTTGTAAAGGTCAGTATCGGTCATCAATCAAATTTCGATGTAGAATCAACGTTCATTATTCGGTCTGTACATTAACGTTCTTACACCGAAAATAAAACATCAATTCAGCGTTGAAATCACGTTGGCTTTTCAACCGACACAGCCGACGCATCTGATCTAAATCATAACGTCTGATATAGGTTGAAACTTGGTCAGAGGAATCGGAGATCTGCGCATGAGAGGAAAAGGGAAGCTAAATGTAGGCTATTTAGTGGTTTGTCCCTCTGTTACTGAATATTAGGCTAAACTCTGAAGTGGAACATAAACGTTTTAAAAACAATGACAGACAACATTTTTATTTGAGCTTTGTCGAATGTTTAATGTTTGAGCTTTATGTAATGCTACAGTAAGCACAGAAGTTGTCGGCATGCTTTCTTCTCACAAAAAGGATTTGAAACATCTAGTGAGTTCGGGAGTTTTCAGGTTTTAAATGTATCTTCATATAATTAAAGTTTACTTTACACACTTTAAGCACTATTGTATTGCATATCAAATATCACATTATTTAATGAGTTATCGCAACTACATATGCATTTTTCTTCAGTATCATGCAGCCCAAGTTACTGGCATACAAAAATAGTCCACGTTGTTGAGGAAAAAAACAAAATAAAGAAAGAAAGAAAAAACATACCTGAAAGTGGAGTTTGTGGGAGAAGTGACAACTAGATCTGTATAGATTAGATCATGGTGGTCTCCATTAATAGACCGGTTGCTGAAGAGTGGATGATGGGGGGACCACAGCCAAACATCAGGACAGAAGTCTGCAGGAGTCAGGTAAGCAGAATAAATTGCACTGTAAATAAACATCATTAAAACAAATTGTGAAGTTACTAGTCAAATTAGTTTATCATTTACAAATTAAAAGGCAATACATATTATTCTGAAAAACATTATCACACACTAATAGTTAAATATTCAAGAAAATGTTTTCTATATTGCACAAGGCTTAGGGAATAACTTTCTGAATAATTTGCACAAGCTTTGATATCTTGATCACATGGGTTTGGAATTTAATGGTATTGCATACATTTAAATTTCTGAAATTATTATAAACCTTAAAAAATATATTCTTTAAATTACGAATTTTGCTATGCATTTTACGCAGTGTCTGAGTTGATTTGGGATCAAATGTTATCTCCATTGCTAACTTAACATGTTAACATGCTATGCACCGTGGTGGGGTATAACTTTAAAATGTGTTCACTTTTAAAAATGTTACAACAATCCCACCGATGACAAACATACTATCATAAAACCATACATTTCCACCTATCATACTATGCTTACCTCTCAACCATCAACAGTATGATACACAGTGAGGAGTCGTGCAGAATAGGGCTGAGGCTATTCCCTCTAGTCCTGGAGAGTTCACTTATCCTGCAGAGTTTCTTAGCTTCGAAAGCCTCATAAAAACTCACCTGCCTGTATCTATCTAGTAATCCCGAAAGCACTGATTGCCTTGTTCAGGAGATTGTGTTTAATTAGGGTTGGAGCTAAACTCTGCAGGACAGTGGATGCCCTCCAGGACCGGTAGGCTGCTTCAGCCCTGGTGTATGATATCCTTCTAGTCTCAACCGTTCAGCATGACTGACTGACTTCTTCTTCATCCATTGACTTATTGGTAGCTTCTGGCGATGCGTCACGCCATACCATTTATGGACCATACACCACAAAGGCTCTTTTAAGAGCCACATCTCAAGAACGTCTTTGGCTTTGTAAGTATATATTTTGAATGACCAGTCAGTTTTTGGGTTAAATCAATTAAAGCAACATCATGCACCATTATAGTAATGTCTTAATGAAGACATTAAACAGATAATTCTTATAAATAAATACTAGCATCCTGCATCTCTGATTTACCAGTTTCAGTCCTTTTTTTCTTTTCTTTTTTCTGTTAATTGTTTAAAAAGAAAGTAGTTTTACCCTGTTTCTTTTTATTGGCTACCAAGTCCTTTGGATAATTAAAGGGAAAAAAAGTCATCACTGGACACTTAAACCATCATATCTTGGTAACAGAAACAAAAATCCCTGAAACCTTAAATAAATCAATAAATACAAATAAAATAAAATAATAATTTGAAAAGAATTGGGCCGTGCATAGGCCCTAACAATTTTATATATACATAATTGTAAGTGCAATAAACTTTCACTATTGGGTGAGTGAAAAGCACATTTAATTTAGTGAATTTGACTGTTAGGTTTAACAGTAATTTACTTTTTTTTTTTTCCTGGATATTATTATTATTATTATAATTATTATTACAGATTATCTTTGCACTTTTTTTTTTTTAAATAAACTTCATGTTTTGTATTAACCTCAAAGCAAAATGTGTTGTAACCTGTAAGATTTTTATGTTTTATATAGAGATACAATAAATTGGCTCATTGTCCATTAAATTGTTTTTTTTTATGCATTTAGCAGACGCTTTTATCCAAAGCGACTTACAGTGCATTCAGGCTATCAATTTTTACCTATCATGTGTTCCCGGGGAATCGAACCCACAACCTTGCGCTTGTTAACGCAATGCTCTACCACTTGAGCTACAGGAGCATTAAAGATATGATTTTTTTTTTAGATAATGTAAAAGAAAAAAGGGGTAGTATAATGTTTTCATTGAAGATATTCAAGCAATATCCAATGAATTTTGAATAAAATATAGCATCTCGTTTGTTGACAACTGTATTGACTACAACAAGCAGTGAGTAGCACTAGTGGTACTCAGGCTCCCTCTAATGGTACGCAGAGTAAACACTAAGTTAAATATAAATCCATGTTAAAACCTTTTTATACAGTCTATGGTTAAAACACAAAACATTTTAAGTAAATCTTTATTTGAGTTTTTTTCTTCTTACATTTAAGTACAGTACAGTTTTAATTTAATTTTTAGGTACAACACATTTTCATTTACGCATTTATGATGTTACAGTGGCTGACAACAATAAATATTGATATTAGGAATGAAACTGCCTATTTTTTTTTTTTTAACTGTGCAGAGCTGTAGCTGAATAGTTATTAGGCCTAACGTACTATGCTACTGTATTTTAATGTTGGTCATTATCTTGGTACTTGGAGAGCCAAATATTTTCTGAGGTGGTACTTGGTATAAAATGTTTAATAAATAAATGTTGTTTTCACTTATGAAAATACACAGAATACGCATCAAATGATTATTAATACAAATAATTATACATAACCGTTACGGCAAGAAAAATCAACTGAAGACACTGTGGGAAAAATTAACATTTTTGTATATATATTGTAAATGCCTATACACTGTAAAAAAAAACACCTTGTTTCCACTTAAAAAGTTAAGTTTTGTGGCTGCCTTAAAGTTTTGAGTTAAATCAATTTATTTAATTTATCTCACTATTTAAATCTTGCCTATTGCTGAATTGCTTTAAGATCACTTGACCTTAAATTTTTATTTTATTTTAGTGTACTACTCTGTTACTAATGCCTTGCACTTACCAATAACCCTACCATATTCTAAATGTGAATATTTTGTCAGTTTCCTACTGACCAAGCAAAACATTGTTAAAAACGTGCAAAAACTGGCCAATAATGGCCAGGATAATTTATTTGGTCAGTCCCATTACATAATACATATTGAAACAATTGTCCCTTTGGTGTTTGACAGTACTTTTCTAAAAATATTCCTTGGTTGGGGAAAATTAGTAAAAAAAAAAAAAAAAGTTCTCCTTTTATTTACATAAAATATTGTTTACATTTTTGTCAATTGCCAACACACAATTCATGAAATAATTCATTGTCACAACTATAAAAATTATTAATTAATTAATTCCTAAACATTTCCAATTAGCAATGAAGCAACTTTATTACTATTTACATTTTTTAGGTTAACTATTCCTTTAAGAAGCTTCCAAATAAAGTTGCATGTTGTTAGCAACTAATTTAATAGGCAGATTTAAAATCAACAAAAATAGGATTTGTGTGTGTGTGTTCTTTATTGTCCTTATTTACTGTTCTTATTTTTGTCTTTCAGGAGCATTTCCAAAGAAAAAATATCCAAGAGATGCAAGTAATAATTACAAACACAACACTTAACAATACATCGACTTAACATTAACACTAACTAGCTTTTATAGAAACAATATCACTGTAAATATAGATCTGTATATAGCCCGATACCTGTACAAAATACTGACAATAACACACACATATGCACAATCACAATGTCTTACTGGACTAAAAGGAGAAAGACTTTAGCCAGTGTACAACAGATAGAAAAGGAGATTTTGGATGAATACCAAACACAAACTGAAAACACTGATGAATCTAGTGTTCTTGGTCACAAGAGACAAAACTCTGGAACTATGGATCTCTCATCTTTTTGTAATATAGTTTCCTTTCTTGCGCCCACACTTGAGAACTCATGTGATGTGGAAAAAAACACTAATGCTGATTTTTCATTTGATTCAGAAACTCCCTCTGATCCTGGTAGTATGTCTAAATCAGACCAAACAAATGCAGAATCTGACAGTAGTGGCAACAATTCACTTTATCAGTTGCAAATAAAACTGCAAACATGGGCAGCATCTTTTTGCATTCCTCTAGTAGCTCTAACAGCACTACTTTCAATCTTAAGATCAGAATTTCCTGATTTGCCCAAAGATGCGAGGACCCTTCTTGGTACACAGACAAAGGTACCCGTAGCAAACATTTGCAATGGTGAATATTACCACTTTGGCCTGGTAAATGGCTTGCAAAACATATTAGGCCGCATCTCCAGTATCCCTAAAAATGTAACAACTCTTGCTTTGCAGTTCAACATTGATGGCATTCCCCTGTTTAAAAGCTCCAGAACACAATTTTGGCCAATTCTTGCAACAGTTGACTGTGATAAAACACGATCTCCATTTATAATTGGTTTGTTTTGTGCCGCACGAGCATTTGTTAAACAAGTGAAGTCTCATAATGGCTATTTTGGTTGTGATAAATGTTCACAGACTGGAATATGGTCAAATAAAATGACATACCCTGAAACGGATGCTCCTCTACGTACAGACTTTGATTATGAAGTGATGAAAACTGAAGAACACCATTTGAGTAACAGTTTAAGCCCCTTAAAAATGGTAACCCAGTTCCCAGTAGATTACATGCACACTTGCTGCCTCAGAGTGACAAGGAGATTAATACAAATGTGGATGAAAGGAAAAAACCTTAGAACAAGGTTGCCATCACAGCGTATCCTAGGGATTTCGGACAGTTTTGTTGCTCTCCGTCCTTTTATGCCCCAAGAATTTGCCAGGAAGCCTCGTTCTTTGACAGAGGTGGATAGATGGAAGGCCACAGAGTTCCGCCAGTTCATGCTATACACTGGTCCCGTTGTTTTAAAAGGATTTGTCGAAAGCGAAATTTATGACAACTTTCTTCTCTTTTCTGTTGGCATGTTTCTGCTGCTCAGTCCTGGCCTCTCTGATTCAATGACTGAATTTGCCAACAAGGCTCTTTTGTCATTTGTTAGACATTACAGCAGACTGTATGGCACAGACGAAGTTGTTTTCAATGTCCACCAGGTTATACATCTTGCAGAGGAGTATAAAGCATTCGGGGCTCTTGATAATGTATCAGCATTTCCATATGAGAATTACCTTGGAGGACTGAAACGATTGGTTAGAAAACCAGATCGTCCTTTACAGCAGGTTGTCAAAAGACCAAAGGAAACTTACCAATCAAATGATGAATCCCGTCTCTCATCAAGTTCAAAAGAGCTTAAGAAAGTGCATTTTTCTGATTGTGTTTTGTCACCTAAACAAGGAGACAACTGCATTAAAAAAGACATTGCTGTAATTAAGGACATAATCAAACAGAATCAAAGTGTCCTTTTAGTGTGTCAGAGGTTCCGAAAAACTAAATCGCTTTACACTTACCCATGCGACTCCTCTGCAATCGGATGTCACAGAGTCTCCGTCTTGCAAGAAAACACTGAATTGGTAGCTTTGTCCAGTGTGAAACAAAAATATGTCCTTTTTCCTGAAAATGAGAATGTTTTTTTTGCAATACCCCTTCTCCACTGCAAATAAAGCACATACGGTGGGTGTAGTGTCAGGCTTTTGGAAAAGTGTTTAAATTTAAGTGAACATAAAATATTGAAAAAGCAAAAATAATTTGTTCAAAATTGGTAGTACTATATCATAAGGTTAGTTCCCCCAAAAATAGAAATTCTTTCAACTCTCCAAATCCAAAAAATTTTGTTCATCTTAGAAACACATCTTAAGATATTTTTAATGAAATCTGAGTGATTTCAGCCACTCCATTAACAGTCCAACTAGCAAAAGCTTTCTTGATCCAAAAATGTAATCTTAACACTGGAAAATGAATCCATATGGATCAAAAGGTTTATCCCAAGTCTTCTGAAGAGACACAATCACCTCAAATGATGGATATATTTTATGTTTTGATTCAATTCTTTGTAAATATTGGTTAAACATACAGAAAGTGCTTAAAATTTTGTAAAAGTAAGTTCAAACACACTAGAACAAACCTCATTGGCTCGTGGGACATGCACACACACACACAAGCACTTGAGTTTATGCAATGCACTGTACATCTAACAACATAAATTAATATTTATGGATAAAATAAAACTAAAATATAAAGTGATTAACACTTTATCACAAAAAAACTTACATCAAATTTTATTCATATGAAATTCATCTTTCAATGTTTTGATAACATTACATTTTTGGATCTAGAAAGTTTGACCAAAATCTCTCCGAATTCATTAAAAAAAATATAAAGTGTTTCCAAAATTAACCAAAGTCTTATAGATTTAGAGTGATATGTATATTTTTTTTTCAGAGGCCTGATACCACACACACATTCCCTGTTATTTTGACTTACTGACATTACACACAAATAAATACATTCAAATCTGACTCTTACCACACAGTGTTAGAATGGGTATGGGAGCTGAACACGCAGCAACCCAGAACTAATCACAACTGGAGTCAACATTTATACATGCATTTATATATACACACATAAGAGATCTTAAAGAAAAGGATAAAATAAGATGGCTTCTTCTGATTAGACACTTTTATCTTTTCCTAGACAATAATGGATAAAGTGAAGCATTGATAGAATTTCCAGACAAAAGCACAGATGTTGTCCCAGAAAATTGGCTTTTTGAACAAAAATGTTGTTGGCCCAAAATTACAACCAAACAAAAATTAAAAGGCAGCAGTAAAGAGAAAAGAGCCTGTACAAGATGGATGGAAACTCTTTGAGCCTGTTCGTCTGCTCAAAAAGTGTGGTAAGAATGGGATGCAAATAATTCCATTTTTATTATATCCATGCTCTGATACTATACATGCTTTGCTGAAGATTTATTTTATATATAGATATATTATATATATATATAGATATATATATATATATATATATATATATCTTATCTATTATCTATCTTCTATTAAACCTATATATATATATTATTAAAACCCTAGAGAAAGCACAGAAGTTGCTAAAAAAGTATTTGGATTCTGATCTCCATGCATCGGAAATAACTTCTGATGAAGAGGGCCATGATAAAAGAACAAAAAGGAAGAAGAGGTTAATTTTATGCTAAATACTAAAGCAGTGTATAAGTATTGTCCTACTGAGATGTAATATGAATGTTGAGAGTTGTTATGAACTTCACAGGCCCAATTCACACTTCATGGATTTTATGGAGAATGAATCTGACCAGGATGATGTAATTACTATTTATAATTAGTACTATAATATTATTATTTTTCATGATTATGTTCCAGACAGAAATTACTATTTATAATTAGTACTATAATATTATTATTTAGACAAAAAAACACTCAATTTCCATAAATGGGCAGAAAAGGGCATCACGCATATTAATCACATTTTTCAGTCTAATAACTTTGTTTCATTTTCCTACAAAGAGGTCTGGAAGTTCGACTCTTGAAAATTTTGAAATTGAAAATGTGTAGGAACCCTGCTCATAATTTCACTGGTTCATATTTATCACAGAAAGTCACATGAATTTGGACTCCAGTCCAGCTGTTTCAAGTCACATTTCACTTGGTATGTGTTTCAATATTATTGTTAAAAAATATCTTGCCTCTTTTACAGTTTCTCACAGTAAGCTGAATTATACCACTTTCAGATCTATAAATCCTGTTATAATCTTGTTGAGTTTATGCAATTTAAAGATCTTTAGACTAATCTTAGTCTCGCAGTTTTTCACATTAGCTCTCTGCACAGGCTACGGAGCACACCAGGACACACACCAGGACGTTCGTTACGGAACACACCAGGGAACACTGAATGAATTGGTCAATGGTAATGAACACAGCTTTTTTAAAGTGCCCCTTTTTATTGGACTATGAAGCTTTGCTTAAAACAAAAATAGATCATCCTAGGACTTTCACACTCTTTGTTAATTTCTATGGCCATTCTTCATTTTGAAAAGGCAGAATATTTTTAAGAAGTGGGACTGGAAACCGCCAGGCTAAAAGTACTTATTCACCCAAATCTCGACATCCATCCTTAACTTTTTTACCTGCTGGCATTAACTGTGTTGTTAAGAATGTATTCGCAGCTAATTGTAAACTCAAAATGTTACTTGTTTAATTTATTTTATTTTTTTTAGAGAGAAACACGAACCACACTTCCAGTCCAGCTGTCTCAGGCCTCTTTTCAGGAGGTACGTTTTTCAGAGTTCTAAGCTGTTAAAAATTAAATGTTTTACAGAATCAGTTTTCAGGCGGCATGGAAAAACTGTTGTGGTGTTTTCTTTAAGAAAATCCATGTAAAGTTACACAATTCTCTACCGTTAGATTATATCACTTGATAATAATCAAAAACATCAATTCTTTGTTCATGTTTTTTAATTCTAAACAGTAAAACCAATTTAGTTATTTCTGAAGGCTTTTTATTAATGAGTTTAAAGACTTTTGAGTTTCTGTCTCTTAAAAATATAGATTAATTTCTATTAACTTTCTTTTCAGAATTAATATAGCACTAAAAAGCGAACATTTAGAAGACTTTAATAGAAATCAAAACGGAGCTTAAAGAACAGAGGTCAATGTTGCAAAAATTACAGGGAGCATCTGTACCCATACCAGATGACTTAGAAGGCAGCATGTCACTACCATTACAATCACTGGAAAACTTTGATGTTCTTGAGAGGGTTGATTTGGAAGACAGAGGCCGAAAAAAAAAAACAGATTAGTATGTCTTGTAATGTTATTACAATTAATTATCACTAGCCTTAAGCCTGGGACATACTCAGATGATTTTTAACATACTACCCAATTTTAAAACCGTGGGAGACTATAGACATAAAGATATGTTTTAACCAGTTTTTAACATTATAATCTTCAGATTGTACGCACAAGACGGTTCGGCCAGACTGCAAGACCATTTACCTGCCAACTGTAGTAATGATTTCACAGTGGCAACTCCACAGACATGAGATATTACAGCATGCAAATTGTGCAAAAAACTGGGCTTAAAATCTTCAAGTGTGTGGCCAGTTTCAGGTTTCCCTTATGACACCAAATAGCTCCAACCAGCATCTAAGAATAGCATTCTGCTACTCTAGTTACTGTAGACTTTTTCAGTTAGAACCAGTCAGAAAATTCACAACTTAATTCTAACAAATAAATTTTTTTTTTTTTTTTTTTTTTTTTTAATAAAATAAATAAATAAATAGAACAAAGATTAAAAAAAATGTAGTTGTTCAGGTACAGAAGTTGAATAATCAAATGTAAAAGCATTGCATTTTCTTCACTGTACAAATTAAATATAGACCATAAAGGTTCCCAGGTTTGGCAGACCTGTATAGTACTTTACCATATCACAATTGTCTCCACAAAAAACAACAACAACAAAAAACACTAGACATCTGATTCTTAGTACCTCCTGATTGTTGCCTCTCCATCTGCACTCTCCTCTACCCTCATCCTCTTCATTATCCACTACATCATTCATCAAGCATCATTATTCCTTTCCTTTGCTCTCTCTTTGTCTTGCAGAGCGTGCAGCACATGTACAGCCCCTGTTATGCTTTTAATATTTCAATAACAAGCTATACTATTACAATCATGGTCATCCCCCTTCTCCATATCTGCTCATGGTAAATTGCTGGCTGTATATGGAAATGACCTGAGCCAAGTTACACAGAACAGTAAATTTCCAGAAATACCCACATACTCAGATGTACACGGACATATAACCCAGATAGCAGGCTTAATGATACGCCACTGCTGGCCTTCTTGTGGCACGTACAAAATGGATGTAAGCCTGAAGTGGCCCAAATGTATCAAATCACATGTGGGCCTCTGAAGGCAAAGATGCAGTGTTCACGGCAATGTGTAATCTGAATGTGACCCTGAAGTGGCCCATGTGGTAAATAGTGAATATGGTCCAAACAGTGCCAACCAAATGTGGTCCACCTTTGGAAAAAATGTGGCACAATGGATGTATACCAAATGTTGTTCACATATGTTTCAGCAAATGTGGCCTAGGTATATTAAAATATGTCTGGGCCAGTTTTGTCAAAGGTATGGTATGGTAAACATTGGCTAATGTGGCTGTGAGCCTAAAGTGGTCCTTATATAAAATGACAAATATTGCCCAAATAATAACAATTTGGGCCACTTTTGGCAAATATATGGCACAGTCAGCATTGGTTAATCAACGTGCAAGCCTAACTCCACACACAATCAACACAAAAAATACACAAAAATTATAAAAACAGATGAGGGACACTTCTGGTTTGGATGTAACACTTGACACTGGCTAATTGAAATTGAAGTTTGAAATTGTAAATAGGCCTAATAGAATTTGGCTACTTTTAGTAGGATGCTCACAGTTAACTGATGCAGAATGATCTGGATATGAGTCTTAAGAAGACTACATACTCAGCTATTTATTTTTTGAAACATGCTTTTAATAGCAGTTTTTCTTTTAATATGTGTACTGTGCACCATAATGCTAGTTTCTGTTAATTTGGACTTTGTTTTCCTTTTGCACCATTACTCTTGTGTTGATTGTATTATTCTGTTCAGGTGTGCCTAGTTAATTATCCTTGTTTGGTCTGAGTTCTTAAGTTCCTACGTGTTCACTTTGTGTTTGTCTGGTCTTAGGTTTAACATACTTTTAAATACTGTACCTCTCAGGAGACAGTGGTAACCCCCTCAGAACCTGGCTGCTCCGCGCCACTAAGAGCAGGCCCCAGGGCTGCTAGAACAAGCTGGCTTAAATATTGTCAGACACCACGGTCCAGTGGTCGAATGTGCTGTTGGTCTGTTGAAAGGGCCGGTGGGGTGTTTGGGATTGGAGTCTGGCGGCTGTATGTACAGCCTACAAAAGTGTGCCATGCAGTGCTTGCACAGGCATTGTGCAAAGACACGATTTACCTGTTCCACTGAACCCTACAGAGACTACAGATGATCTTGACCCTGGCCCTTCAAATGCAGTGCCGAATGCTAGGGCAATAATACAGCCACATGTCCTCCGTCAGTACAGCGCCTGTGATAGGCCAGCGCTTGATGGCGAATGCGGGAGGATGAGGGCGACATTACTGAGCGGCGGTGATGGCACATAGGATGCACATCCCTCTTCCCCACCTGGACCACAAACCAGACTCTTAGGCATTCCATGATTATCCATTTCTGTGAATCCTTTTATTTAAAACATAAGCTAACTGTGTGATTTGTATATGTAGATTTCTGAAATAACTTGGACACAATCACATCTGATAACAGATCACTCTAAATTGCTATGTAGACATGTAATTTTCTGTAAAACTGCTTTAAACGATATGTATTGTGAAAAGCTAAATAAATGTGAATGAATAATTGTTGCATTGTGTATTTAAACATTTTTATTTATGATTTGCACCAATTCCACTTATTCCCATCTCGCCTATGATCGCACCCCTCCCTCGGATCAAAAACCCAAAGGTCAGCGGTTCCTTGACCACCACCAGTCATACACAATCTGAAAAGTTTCTCTTTTTTTGCTCTGTGTTTGTGTTCGTCCATTATTTTACCCAACAAATCTTTGAAAATTACTGGCCATTTAAATATGCAGTCGTGCTCGTGCCAAAACCTGGGTCAGGATTGATTGTTCCAAGTAGGGCGCATTCTGGAAAACTTATTTGAACATTTATGGAGGACTTTTTTAAACTTATTCTTACATTAAGTTGAGTATTGCTGATGCATAACTCATTTAAGGCTTAGTGTGACCCGGTTTATTTGGTTCATTATTAGCTAAAATGCGGCTGTGTGGTGGCCTGCTGGTGGACCACTGCCAAAACGCCACCATTCCATGCAGCATGTGGACCACATGAGGAACGTGGGAAAGACCAGGGGCTTCATGTATAAAACTCTCCGTTCATTTCATCCTAAAAGTGTACGTATGCACAAAAGTTTTAAGATTTATAAAACCATGCGTATGCCAGAACTTGTGCAAAAATCGGTTTATAAATCCCAGTCAGGGGAAGATTGTGCGTACGTGCATCTCCACCTCGTCTCCTCCCCAAAAACCCCATATATGGAGCTTACAACACCTAGTTTTACAATTTTTTTTTATTTTTTTAAATTTTTTTTTTTTTTCTTTTAAAAATTTACAATGCATAACCTCATCTACATATCATTTCCATGCATATCCCAACCGGCATCACACCATGGTTAACACCGTCAAAGGTAAGTCAAAAGAAAATGTGATTTAACTCATTCATTACTCCACACATTACAAAGAACAAATTGATCTAGAAAATAAAATAAAATAAATGAATAAATAAATCTCAAAATGTTTGACCAGCCTGCTGGGCAGTTTTATTTAACTCAACTACTGTTTAAAAATTACTGTATGACTGGTTTAAATGAACCAGACGTAGTTATTCGAATAAATGTTTAATTTATATTGGTTAAACTTAGTAATTAATGTTCATTTACATATTAAGAAAAGTTCATTTCCAACCAATTTTGGGTTCATTTTAAGCAAGCAATATGATAATTTTTATAAAATAGTCGAGTTAGATAAAACTGCCCAGCAGGTGCGGTTAAACATTTTAATCCAACAGCTGAGTTCAAAACAACCCAGTCGCCAAGTTTGACCGTTTTTAACCCTACTTGGGTTATTTTTAACCCAGCATTTTTTAGAGTGTGCTGAATTGTCTGAAACAGCTCGTTATAATCCAATAACAGAGGCTTTGTTCTGTAACAGCAGAGCATCACAATCCTCATTAACACATCAGGAAACGATCATTTACAGCAATCAGAAGTAATCTGTAAATGACAGTGATCAGTGGTATCGGCTCATTATATTGTGTTAACAGTGTTAAGTACATTGCAACATTAGCAAACTCACAAAAGACAAGTTTTTGTCATTTAAAACTAGTTCTCTAAAAAACCATAAAAACAAAAAAAAACTACAAACTATGTACAGTCAAAATAAAGTAGACAAAAAAAAAACATGAAGTTGAACTATTGACAAAGCTTTGCGATAAACAGTCAAAGCTATTTAAGAAAATAAAACATTTAGTAAAACGGATATTTACATGAGACAATCAGCTAACAACAAATGTATTTTAACTTTTATCTATATATTTTGATATATTATGTTAAATTAGTCTTTTTCACTTAGTGAGGATAAACCCGAAAAAACTTTCAGAAAAGAACTGATCTGAACTTTTATTAAACATAAACACAGGCTAATGATACAGATTAATAAAGTATATTGATAGAGGAAAAACAACTATAAATAAAATTTATTAAAACATAAAAACAAAGTATCCACGGCAACATTTAAGCTGTAATTTTATTTTAAATAAATGAGCGAAGCTAACACAAATGGTCATAAATGTCATGTTTTGTAAAATAAATAAATAAATAAAAAGACAGTTAAAGAGTGTCAAACTATGGCTGTCTGCAACTATAAATAAACAATAAAACTAAAATATACCTAAAATACATACAATAAAACCTCTAACTTTAAATTATACTCTTCTGACCTAGTGAAAAATATACCTTAAAACAAATAATGATGGTTTGTTTAACTACATGCTGTGCCGTTGTTCATCTCATCATGAAAAGATCATTAACAGCGATCAAAACTAATCTGTAAACATCTGCGTAACGGCTCATTGTATCGTGTTAATGGAAGCCATACACTTCAACAAGCAAGCTCACAAAAGACAGGTTTTGTCATTTAAAATCAGGACTGTGACAAAATAACCTACAATTACTTCAGTCAGACTAAAGTATGGACATATAAAATACATGAAATGGATCTACTGACAGAGTCTTGTGGTAAAGTATTTAGTACAACAGTCTCTTACACTAATTTAAGATGATGTAACTCCTAATAATTAATACGTATAACATATTATAACTGGTAATTATAATTCATTGCTATTACTGTAGTAAAAACATGTAGTAACAAGTAACTATTTCACCTTAAAATAAAGTGTTACCCAACAGCTAAACTGTATAAAATAAACGGAGTATAATATAATAATGTGTGCACTTTAAAACATAGTAATATTGCAAAACAGTATTACAATTTCAACAAACAGTTTTCTATGTGAATATATGTGAAAATGTCATTTATTCCTGTTATTTTTCAGCATCATTGCTCCAGTCTTCAGCGGCACATGATCCTTCAGAAATCATTCTAATATACTGTTTTTTTATACATTTCAACAAATGTTAAACATTTAATACATAAATATCTTTACTGTAACTTTTACTTCTTTTAAGGCATCCTTGGTGAATAAAAGCATTAATTTATCTCTCTCTTTTAAATTTACGATGGATGTTTGAATGTTTCATTTCATTATTTCCACACACACACAAAAAGAAAAACACATATGTACAGACTAATATTAGTAACAGCAGCAAGACTTGTCTGGCCACGCCTTATTGGCTGAGCTCCAGTGACATCACAGCAGGAGAGCCCCGCCCACACTGGCACATAAATACAGGAGGCGAGATCAGCTCTGTTCTCTCACACCTGTGTTACACCTGTAATCTGATACATACTCCAGAGCAGAAGAGGGCACCGATGCACATACAAGCTGGATGCTAACTGCTGAAAAACAAACAAAGAAAAAGAAGCAAACAAACTCCTCCAGACACTCTTCTCCAGCATCAGATGTGTTGACTGCTGTGATGATGATGGAACGAGAGAACAAGAGGTGAGGCTTGTGTTCCTGGGGTTTCCTTAACTTAACACAGTTCATTTATCCAAGAATAAGCAGTTGAGGTCAGAGATTGTGGTTGTTGCATCGGAAATAGTACATGTACAAAACTTGGTATACAAGTTAAATCTAACGTCCAAATGTCTACAAATAATACTTGTTTTAAGCAAAATTCACTTGGAAAAAAAACTACTATCTTATGTCATTTTGCTTATCTAGAAAATGCATGTCAATTTATGAATTTTTTAAGTAACAGTTCTTTATATCATTTCTTTTTTCTCATAGGTCTGCTGAACGCAAGATTGTGCACTGTTTGCAGTGCTACAAGCCACAGAAGACCCTCTCTGTGCACCTGGCCAGGGTGTGCATGAAAAAAAGCACAGCAGAAGAACGAGCGGAGCAGGTGAAGAAGGCCAAGGCTTCCAGCAGAGAGTGGATCTGGAAGAACAGGACCTGGAATTACCAGCAGCTCTGTGAGCTCCTGCCTGACAGACGCTCTCGGATCGCCATGGTCAAGGAGCTTCTTCGCCGTGGTTTCTTCATCATGAACCAGCCAGAGGAGTCCGACATGGTCTTGGACCCTGAAGGTGACTCGGCCTCTGATGATGATGCCACCGAATCCTCCGGAGATCCTCTAACCGTATCGCACTCTGTGAGGTCAAAGATGAAGGAGGCGGGTCTGCATGACAAGTTCCCTGCTCAGGCCAAGCTCCTGGTGGACTTTAAAAAGTACCTGACTGTGTCAAAGAAGGTCCTCAACTGGAAACAGGAGGTAAGATCTCTTTTCACTTGTATTCTCAGTAGGGTTACAAAGGGGTGAAAAATGTCTGGTAAATTTCTGGAAACTTACCAGAAATACCTGGAAGATTACAAAAAATGTCCACATTTTTTGGAATTTTTCCGAAATTTACCTGGGGATTTTTTGCAACCCTAATTCTCAGCACAGTTTTTTAAAGATGGGAAAGATCCTAACTTTAAAATCTTATCTTATCTGTTTGGTATCCGTGGTATTTTTAGGTAGCACCACATTTAGGACAAAAGCTATTACAGAACAGTATTATCTTAACTACAGATAGGAAGAGGGGGTATTACAGAAAGGGATGTAACGATTAACCGTGAGCCAGTTGAAAATCGATTCAAATATATGATGATTCAAATCGGTTGAGATGCTAAACAAATAGCAATTCATTTAGGGGTAGGAGTTTATATGAATGTATGTCTGAGGGGAACTTACTGTCTTTAGAAAAGTTTAGATGGTATTTTTTCTTTTCATCTTGCCTCTGTATAATGCATATTAAAGTTCATAATTGCAGCGCTGGCAGAGAGTGAATCTGCGTCTCGTTCAGCTCGTCTGCTGTTTCTGTTTCAAGCAGATGTTTTTTTATGTAAAGTTTCACAAAACTGAAGTCAAACCATTCTGTTTTCCTGCTTCAGATTTCTAAATTATACAATCTAATTTAGATTAAAAACTGCTCATGTTGCATGTATGCAGCATCTTTGTTTGTATCATGATTAAAATGCAGTGGTTGCCTCTAATTTTAAATTGAAAGAGCACAGACAAAGTTTTATTTTGTATATATGAATAGATTCATATTATTTGTGTTAATGTACTTATTTATTTGATTTGGGGCTTGTCTTAACATTTCAATTTAGTTTTGTTATTTACATTTACATTATATTAAAATTTTGTAATTAAGCAGACGCTTTCATCCAAAGCAATAAATGAAGACTATAGAAACAGTCAGAACAAAAAATCAATAATATGCAAGTGCTATATTAGTATATTATTTTAGTGTCATATTTAAATTTTACAAAGAAATGTGCAGCATTTTGTCCAAGCAATCATAAAAGGACATATTTATTTTATAATTTGTCTTAAATTTCATTTTGTTAAAAAACATTGTGAATTGAATCAAATCGAATCGTGAAATCCTGAATCGTGGCTTTCCCTTTTCTACCGAACTTATCAAAGTTTCAATTTCCACTGAAATTAAAAGCTTGCCGGTTTTGTTTATCCATTTTGTTTACCTCATCAGCAGCTCATGCAGTGTTGGTTGATTGGCAACAGACCTGAGAGTAGATTGACGAACTTGTTAATGCAATTTAAAATTTCCTACCTAGAGACAAGACACGATTATGTAATATAGGATAATAATCCCAAATCAAGTTAAGATTTGCTTCTGAAATACGAATTTGCGAAAAATCCTTATTTTGGTATATCACATCTTAAAGGGGTGCTATTATGCTTTTCACCTTTTTCAGTAGGTCTTCTCACTTTCATGATCTTAATGCTGACTTTGCTGACCGTCTGTCTTCGTAGGTTGACAACGTGTCCCGCTTCCTTCGGTTCTTGCAGCCCACTGGGATTGAGCCGTCTCTGGACTTCCTGTCAAAAACCAAGGAGGCCCAGGACTTTCTGACGGCCCTGAAGCGCACTGACATGTCTTCAGCCACCGTCCACAATTACATCAAGAGCATGAATAGGTTCTTAGAGTACTTGACGCTAAGACTGGATTTTCAAAAAAGAGACCCGCAGCTCCGGACCAACTGCCAGAGATACACTAAAATACTGGAGACCCTGTGGAAGACTGTACTCAAGAGCCACGATGAGAACACGTCTAACTCGAGGTTAATGGTTTAAATGTTCATTTTACATTGTCCTTTTTTTTTTTTAAATTAATCTAATTACATTACATGTTTTAAACAGTAATATCTGAGTCTGAACCTAAAGTAATCTTGACAAAAGATATATCGTTTGAAAGCTTAAAGAACCTAGTTTTCGTAATTGTTGACTGATTTTTTTATTATTTTACAGAGCAAATCTAAAACTTATTAGTTTGCTAGAAGAGTCCTCATCACAGTCAGAGAGCGAGTTCTGATATTTATTTAGAATTAGTGAAGTACATATAAATACGTGAAAAATCAGTGAAAAAAAAAACCTTCCTCTTCAGGTCAAGTGTTCAAAAGATAACATCCATTAAATTTTTTTGAGAAAAAAGGGTTTGAATATAAAGAAAAAAACAATAGATTATACATTTTTGCTGCAGCATGTATTATAACGCACACCCATGGTTCTTGTATGTGTTTTTTAGAGGGTGAATTCAAATCAAATACTGCCAATTTGTCTTTTATTCTTCTGAATGTGGTGTATACTTTATTCATAAATATTGAGAAAAGTATGGAAAAACGTGTTTCAGATTACTTAAACCATATATGAAAATAGAGGCGCCCTTGTATGGTTAAGATCTAGTTGAAAAGCTTGGTACTATGCCCAAACAAAATCTCACTGAAAGCTCATTTTTTGAGATATCAACTTCAAATTTGGAGCACAACTTTAGATTTTGGTTTTGATGTTCTAGCAATTTTAGAGCAAAATATGTTTTGTAAAATATATGTTCAGTGTAACATTTAAATATTGTAATTTTTACATTTTATATCTTCATAAACTTAGTATGTGATTTTTATAACTTTTTTTTGCCTCTACAATGATCAAGTGTCCTCTTTAAAAAGAGATTAACCTTAAGTCACTGCTCCAAAGCATTCAACATTTATAATTCAAGTTGGAAATGTCATTTTCAGGTCTATGCTCAGAAAGTGGTTAATAACTAGTCTTGTTTGTTATGCTTAATCCAAATACAGAACTGAAGGCACTCCATGCATTAAAGATTGCCAGAAGATTTTGAGAGAGGCAAAGCCAGACTTCCTTTGGATCCATGAGAATCTGCTTATGGGAAAAAAGGTCTCAAATACAGAGAAGACGCTGTACCGCTATTACTGCGAGGCACTCTTGGTCTTCCGTCACATGCAGCTTCCAGGAGCTGTGGAAGGCTTCACAGTAAGTTCATGTATTTCAGTAAGTTTGTACTCATAAAATGATGTAATGTTTGAACACGTATGCAATAGTAAAATTAACTTTTCCAATGTTGCAGGATGCAGACTGGGTAGAGAGGATTGCACAAGGTGGCAGGGTGGTGATTGGCGTAAGGAAGGAGAAAACTGCAAGTATGCAAATCGCCTTGACACAAGACGAGGAAGCTGTAAGTTTTAGTATGATTTGAAGAGCATATTGCATACCCACCGGTGTTTACATTCAATATCTCTTTGGTGTTATTCCATAGTGCTTTCAGCTGTACTACAAGGAGATCAGGCCTAAGAACATTGGGCTCAAAAAATTCTGCCAAAGTTTTTTTACTTCGACGTCCGGCAACACTGTTCACAGTGTCTCACAAGACATGAATCACCTGCATGAAATGTACGTACCAATAGAGATCCATGTGCACTTGTGTAAATGGATACACTTTATTTTGCCTTGTCAGTCACAGTCAACATTTTCTGCCACGTTTTCCCCCTGCAGGTATAAGCTGACCCCTATCAGGAGTTATGATATACGGAGGGCCGTTGAGAACGCTGCAGAAAAGCTCCCAGTGCACCAACATGAGGCCGTGATTCATTACCTGGCCCATAGCGCTAGTGCGGACAGAAGGCCACAGCCTCAGGATATTGTGGATGCAGCTTTGCTGCTGGACTCCTTGAAGGGGTAGGTCTCTTCATTCAACAAGAATATAACACACCACCAGCAATTTCTACAGCTGATTAGCTCATTTTTCTTGTATTTTAAACTGTTTTTCTCACTTACACAGCACTTCTTCAGATGATGACACCTCCTTGGCTGAACTGAGTACTGCTGGAACCAAGGAGCGATATGCTTCACGGAAAGACTTCTCTGCCTTTCTGGACACATTTCCGGTTTTGTTGGAGGGCCAGCCACCGACCAAAAGGCAGCGGGTCGATTCAGGGTTTCCTGAAGACCGTGTCTTTTATGACAAGTGGAGAGCTGCCCAGTATACCGAGAGAGAGGAATATCTGCTGTGTGAGTCTCCAGTGCATTAATACAGCACTGACACTCATTAACTTGACAAAAAATAGGCCAATAATTCATTGTGACAAGTGAATTGCGTGAGTAAAGTTATTTTTTTTTTATTTTTTTTTCAGCACAATTCACACACTGCAAGCCATCTGCCTCAAAGGTGGCAAGGCTGATTGCGCAGGAAGGGTGGAAGGCCAACTATCCAAAGCCAGAAGAAATCCAGCGGCTGTGGAAACCAGCATCCACAGACACCATTGAGGCAGATGAGCTTATAATAAAATGTGTGTTTGAGCAGGCCTGGACAGGCCTGGCCATCAAGGACTTTGGTGCTGAGGAGGGTCTAGGTAAGAAACCTTTTTCCTCTCTTGTAAAGGTAGAAAATATCATTGCTTAAATATACATTTCAGCAAACGTTAGCCGCACCAAGAACTAAAAAGTGACCCCTTTTTAATTGAGATTTATGCATTTATACTTTCCTTTGATGTATGGTTTATTAGGATCGGACAATATTTGGTCGAGATAAAACTATTTAAAAATCTGGAATCGGAGGGTGCAAAAAAAAAAAAAAATACAGAGAAATTCACCTTTAAAGTTGTCTAAATGAAGTTCTCAATCAAAAATTAAGTTTTAAGAACAATTAAGAACATGATCTTTACCTGATATAGTAATGATTTTGGCATGAAAGAAAAATCGATCATTTTGGCCCATACAATGTATTACTGGCTATTGCTATAAATATACCCCAGCGACTTAAGACTGGTTTTGTGCTCCAGAGTCACAAATACTGAATAGTTAGCCTGTACATGTATTGTGCATCCAGTTGTCCTTTTGGTCTTAAAATGTAATGTTTTCTTGATAATAGGGGTGGTCGCAACCCGACCATTTTCTAAAGGCGACATTGTGTGCGATTACCACGGAAAGGTAATCAGAGCAGCCGAAGGGATGGCCATGATGGACGGACATCATGACGTGGCCAGGTACCTGTTCTTCTTCAAAACTGCACAGAGAGACCTGTGCATTGATGCAAGGACTGGTTGCGATTGCCACCCTGACACAGACACAGTTGGCCGAAGAATTAAATGTTGTTCTAAGAGGCCCAACCTGGAGCCCCTTCACTGTGTGATGAAGGTAAATGGAGAGGACCAGGATGTCATCCTCTTCAAGGCCCTGCAGGACATCAGCATCGACACGCAATTAAAATTTTACTCTGGAGGAATAAGAAAATCTTTCCTTGGCCTGGACCTGGACTGGCTGGATGAGTAGGCTGGGTCCACAGATCCATTATCTGCTTCTCCACTGGCAGGCCAGTGTGAGCCAGTGCTTTCAACAGACTTGCGGGGTAAATAGCCTTGGACCAGTAGCATCAAGCCCAAAATCAAGCTGTGTCTGACCAGTGCTTAATCATAATGTCCTCAACACGACTCCTTGGAAAAATGGCATGCAACCTCATCATCTCACCAACAAGACGTTTTCTCACTTTGGAAAATAGCAAGATTGCAAAATGAACATAATAAAAAAAAGTTTGCTTTTTGTTTTTTCACTTCTAGAATTAAATCCAAAGCAACAATGTTTTACCTCATTGTATCTACAATGATAATTCAGTGCCAGGACTGCTCTTTAATCATGCAGAAATAAAGTGGTATTTACTCTTTCTCAAAAGAAGGAGGACACACATACTTATTCATTTGTGTCTGTTTCTGTTTATTTGCAATCACACACAAAAAAACTGGGGCCAAAGGCATGCACATTAAAAATGTTAATAGTACATTCTCATGTGTACATCACATTTCCTTAGATTTATAATTTCTATTACTCTACCAAATTAGATGATCTGATGAGCTTTGAAATGTGCTCTCCAGTCCCAATATAGTGTTACTTTAGCCAATGCAAACGAAAAACTAAGGTTATTATATATTTTATGACACGGTTAAAAATGGATGTGGGGCAGTCCAGTATAGAGACAAGATGTATTGACAGGTAAAATATGTAACCAAATAAATCCAACGGTCCAAAGGAATAAATTGGCTTTGAAATTCACTAAGATGGGAGGTTGGAAAGACCCGAACCAACCCTGAAATGATGGATGATAGAACAATCATTGGATGATGACTCGTATAGTGGATGTATTTACACTCCACAAAAAAAAAAAGCCAGAGATTCATATTGCTAAATTCACAAATACCAAACTCTTGCAAAATTCGCTCCATTTTTACCGTAAAGAAAGGCATTACAGGCATAGCAAAACAGTTAAAGATGTTAAAAACTATAGTCCTAGTAGAAGGCTTCAAGAAAAGCCATGCCAAAAATACCTTTTGTGCAAGTATGCTGGCAAATGATTCAATAAAGGCATTTTATCCCTCATTCATGATAGTACCATGACACCTGCGTCACGGTACTCTCATGAATGGCAGTGGATTGTGATGTAGAAGAAAAGAATTGTTGAATAAAGATGTTATTTTTGTTTTATCTGTATAATAAAGGGACCAGTTTTATATTTTATTGTTTGTGTTTTTGAATACATTGTATGAAACATATTCCATTGTTGTCTGATACCTGACTCCACGATGAATCTGTGTGCATTGTGTACTTGATGTACGTGTGGGTCCCCGGCCCAATTTCCAGAGTGGCATTGTCTGTATTTAGCACCATAATTGGTGTTGTCTTAATTTTCAGATCATCCAGTAGTGCCACATTAAGGTACTCTTGCAGGTGTATAACACCAGGCTGTATTCTGGGCCCTGGGACCGTACGATGTGCAAAATATGACGTGGACATGTAGACATATATGGGATGGGATTGGTTGAGCATCTACAGGTGAAACATGAATGAATTTGGATACGTTTTTCTTTGTATCGGTGCCTAAAATTATCTCATGTTGTGTGATGATCATATTTTAGCAAATGTACTAGCGAAAGCTGTTTCCTTCATCCATTCATTCATTCCAAGCAGGACCAAAACATTAACAGAGTGAATGAATGAATGAATGCAATATTGTTTTAACTAAAAGTAACTTGTGAGATTAAATGGGAATTACCCACATTTGTTGTGTTGCAGATCTTAAAGGTACAGCAATATGTTTGCTGAAGTTGTCATTATGTTGTGACTGTAGTACACAATGCAGATAATTTTGGAAAAAATCTGGCTCCTGTGGCTGTACATCTTGTAACGTGATCTACCACACCCCTAATATACAGGTGATGGCATAAGCAATCAATGTATATGAATGTATATTTTTACACCATAATAACAAAGTGGTATGTGTGTGTTGCAGGTGGAGCTTGATGGTTTAGTGCGGTTGGCCACACATTTCACAGATGTCCCGTGCCACTGCGCACTGTTGTTTTCCTCTTTTAGAGCGACGATCTTGCTGGCAGCAGTGGTGGATGCCTGCATCAGGGAAACAGCAGGAGGTCCTGTTAGGGGTGCACCCATTAGCTGAGTGGACGTGCGTGTGGTCTGGACTGGTGCAGGTAACAGCTGAGAGGGAGAAGCGGGGGCAGAGATAAGAGATGTGGGAGTCTCGGTTTAAGCTTTCGGTCCCTGCCATAAAATAGATAACATTCAGTGACTGCGAATTGTGAGCAGCACACAGAGGCAATCAATGGTGTATACAAGGGATTTAATAAATGAAACTACAGCTAACATACAACAAGATTAAGGAAAAAACATATATACAGAATGAAGGATAATAAAGAAGAGAGAGAGAAGAGAAAAATAATGGCAGTATTTCACATCAATTAACCACAACCTAATGAGAATCATCAAAGAATCAAAAATCACCTTAAAAAGGGGCTAAAACTTAAACACACATCTTAATAGTTGTTAACGGTTACTTGCATTGACTTTGTTGTTGAACAAGAGTCTTGATGCAGTAGACAACGGAGGTTCTTGAGTTCTTTTAGAAGTAAGCTGGAGGTTTTTCCTCTGGTTCTTCTGAAGATAGGAAAGTCTACAGCGGATCGACAAAGTTACTTGAAGATAAAAACTGCCGGAAAATCAAAATCAAGAGGAGAGTTTTGAGGAGTCTGGGATAGTGTCCATCTCAAGCAGAAAAAAGTTTTTGAGCCAAGATTAGTCTGAGCTAATGACTTTTGATAGTTCTTATCCATACCCACCTTACCCACCAATACCAGGTGTGAATTTTTGAGTGGAAGAAGTTTTCTTTGTCTCCCTTTATGGCCCATTTACATGTTTATGGCCAGTCTGGAGGATTGCTGCAGTTTTACCCAAAATATAGTACAAATAGTATGAAGCATTTCACAATTACATAGTGTACATCATTGTTTGAGGAATAAAGAGCAGATCATTTTGATAACAAGAAAGAAACATCTAGAAGATATTAAACCAGAGATACATTCATACACCTGAATATCAGTGTTTAGATCTTAACTTATACAAATAACGAGTGGTAACTAGGCTAATATAATAAGGAAACATACAAACAACACATGCATATACTAGATACATTTGTAACTGATTTATTATAGCATAAATAAAGAAAATGTCTTTATGTGTGTGTGTTATGTGTATTGTGTTCACTGGTCATCAGGCATCTGGTGCCAGGTACTATGGATGACAGTCTCTTAGGACATTGGAATGTGTTTGAAGTCGATGGGAAGACCAGAGGGGTGAAACTGTTTAACATCTCCTTGATAGTGGGGGAAACCATTGGCAATTTAGCACACATATAAAATTAAAACACTAAGACATAAATCAAAAATAAACACAAATGTCAACAGGCTAAAGAGCGGACCGAACAGAGCATTGCTCCAGCATGCTGAGTAAAGGCTGTCGAACTGCTGGATGCTGTGATCGTGGAGGCTTGGTCAAGTAACATATCACAAGCTTTCCCTTCTCCAAGGCAATCTCAACAAGGACTTTGCAGAGATCCTCTACATGTTGGTACCCAGAGAGATGATTCGGACCACACACATCCTCCACACAGGCATCAAACTCCACTGCCACTACCTGGTCAGTGAGGCACAGACTGTTTCTTAGAGGAGTCAGACTGTCACCCTCACTGTCTGTGTTTTATCCCACATCCTCCTCCTCTTCTTCCTCCTCTGCCACGGCAGCAGAAACCTCATCATCTTTATCTTCACCTACTCGAAGTGTCTCTCTGGTCTGAGCGTAATGGTCAGGAACACTGAAAGGCTCTGATGACTGAGCGAACAGATACTCCAAACCTAACTGCTCATTACCAGCAGGAAGTTTGTCTCCTCCACCTCCCCAAACAGTTCCTGACACCTTTGATTCAGCCGATGTACCAGAGGAGACACGTACTACATGTTTTCTCCCTTTTTGGCCTTTGACGCTTGCTGACTCCCTGTCAGAGTTCCAGGGTGTAATGCCAGCCAGGAGATACACCTGGAAGGGGAAAGCAGCACAGTGGGGCCCAGGGATCATGTTGGGCAGAAAAGAGTGAAAGCCTTCCAGGCTGTTGCTTCCTGTCACCGTGCTGTATCGCAGAAGACGCACACCGTTACGGGTCATGTACTTTGTGATGGTGTACATGTTTCTCCCCTTTGGATCCTGGATGCATTCGAGGTGGATCTGTTGGTTCTCCCAGACATGGTCGATGGCCGCAGCTTCCTTGAACAGATGCACCTGGTTCTCATCCATCCCAGATGCTCCTTTCAGGATGTCAATGGCACTCTGGACATGTGCACAGGTTTCCTGGGCACCAATTGTGATCCTCCTGACATGATGGCTGAGGTCTGACTTGCTGACATGCAGTTCGATGATCTGGCTGTCAGTCAGGGAAGCATAGCTCATTGGGTGACCGGCTCGTATCATCTGTACCAGAAGAGCAAAGTCCTCCTTGTTGTAGACAAAGACCGCAGCAGAGAGGGCAGACTTAAAAAGGGCATACTTTGGATGGTGATCTGTCCGTAGGGCCGCATCAAATCAATGAATCCAATGAAAAATGTAGAACTGTACCAACATACCCCTGTCTGTCCATTCACTGAAGAGCTGTTCCACAGAAGACAGGCTGTGGATGCGACAGCAGCCGCAATCCACATACATGAGCTCGGGAGGTGACTCGTCAGCTCTCCTGTACCTCTCCATGAGGCCTTCAGCCATCGGCCGCATTTTGTCCAGTGACTCCTCACAGGTCAGGATCGACGTGAGGATCTGGCCCAGCTTGTTAGGTGCACCATTCCACCATGGCCTTTTTGTCCCCGGGAATGTTTCAAAACGAAGAGATTCAAGCATTTATATCATCAATTTTTATTCATTCATATTTTTTTTCAGTGTTGGCTTAATGGTTTAGTCAGGGGCCAGTTGTTCAAAAGTAATCTGATCGGATTTTGGCCATTAGATTGGATCAAATCTTGAAAATGGGTTGCTGAAAAGAAAAAAAATGATTCTGAATTCGGATTAGATCACAAAATCCAATCTTGGTTTTGATCTAGATTAAATCCTCAGTCAAATGTAAAATGGGTTACCTAATCCTGGATAGCAAAACATGGGATTTACAAATCCAGATCATTTTGATCCACATTCAGTTTTTTTAAACAACTGGCCCCAGGTGTTGGTTTTTGTTATTACCATAATAGTTATTATTACTATTTAATAATGATTAAAATTCCCCATGACGCAAATGTGGACAATAAGCCTGTATGTTTACAATCAGACTTTTTTTTTTTTTTGCATTTGTAAGACCTTTTTACCTTTTTGGTGGAAACAAACTCCTCGATGTTATCTGCTTCTGCAATGAAAAAGGCCTTCCTCAGCAGCTTTGGAGATGGAAGCTCTCTCCTTGCTGGTGGTCACTGGGATTGTGGGCACAAATTCCCTAAAAGCAGAGAAAACAGACACACAGACTCAGACTTCATCATTGGTGTCGAAAAGCAAAAAAACCTTGGAGAGTGGATGCATGGGAGATTTGTTCCTATTACGGTGAGGGCTCCTGCTGTGCTTAAATCAGATGGAAATCTGCAGTCATATGTTACTTAGTCTTTGCCTAAAAGCTTAAGAAATCAATTAAATCTGACTTACGTGTGATCTTCCCAGGTTTTTTGTACTGGCTAAGGATGCCTCCACACAAATCCCTTTTTTTGCAGGTACTCCTCGCGGTGGCTTTCCAGGACCTGCCTCCACACCTTGGCCATGGTGTTATCCTCAGTGCGATCCCTCATCAGGCGGATCACCTGCTTGTCCACCTGCTTTTTTTTCAGAATCTATCAGAAATCAAATTATTGTGAAATTATGCAGATACTTACCGTAAAGTCAAGACAGCAGGGAACACATCTCTGTGAGCTGGACTGATCTGGTTAAGGATGCACGCATCCCATGAAAGAAACAGACCCATGGCGTGTTCCTCCGACTCCTTTGCAGCCTTTCTGCAAGTGTTGCATGCCAGGACTTCTGTCAGCATGGAGTACCAGCCAGACATGTGGCAGATCTGCCTGAAAGTTTTCGAATAACCACAACGGTACAGAAAGGGCTTCTGACTGGAATGTGCCGGGCAGTCAGACCTTGGGCACCGAAGTCTGTAACACCACACTCCGAGCTATGAAAAAAGAAGTCTGCTGAGGGGACTTTCCCTTCCACCACTCCAGGAAGTTCAGGAGGGTGAAACCACATCCTGTCGTCCTTCAGGACTTTACTCCACCTCGTGCTGCCGTGCTTTAAGCATCCTCTTTTAGCCATGTTATGTCTGCGCTGGGGAGCCCATTAGGACCAGACTCCCACAGTTTGTGTTTACCCTCAGGTGTCACCTGGTAGTTAGAATAATAGAGACAAAACCTTATGTAACAACCACCTAAACAGTTTCCTTATCTAACAACTACTGAGTACTTAGAAAGTTACCTCAGGATGTGAGGTGCTGCAGCAGTCACGTCAGATGTCCTCCCATGTTCAACGACAGGAGCTGATGCCGGAACGGATGCAGGAGCAGATGCCAGAACTGATGCTGGAATTGATGCAGGAACTGATGCAGGAGCCTTAAACGTAAGTGTATTAGTGAAAACCTTTTTCATTTATCTTTTACCTTGTACACTTTTGCATGCCCTCCCCATTCATACTCCCCCCTGGATTCAGGAGGATGTAAAAGGTAATTGTGATGTACAAACTAGGGACTTACAGAGTCTGTGGCTGGCTTCTGTGGAGGATCTGGATGTGTCATTTTTTCTGGAGACTTTGTTTCTACCCCCTGCTTCCTCAGCTGCTAAATGAAAACAGTTGTCATCAGCACACTGTGTCTTTTGTTGGCTTATTCGAGACAGACTATGCATTAATACAAGGTTCATGCTATGATAAAATGAATAATTCAGGACATTAATAAAGTGATATACCTTGTCTTTCAAAGGAGGTGAGAGCTTTCACCAGCAGAGCATCATCTGCCCAGCCGCCATCACCTTTGGACCCAGGTGAGCTGGAGCTGGCTGCTGCTGTGGGAGGGGCCCTGTCCTGTGGAGGTTTCTGTTAGGTACAGGTGGGTGAAGTTTGTTTAAATTATTGTGGCATGATTTTTAACAAAGGCACCTTTAAAAAAAAAAAGCCTACCTCTGCATCGAGAATGTACCGCCTGAAGTGCTTCAGTGACTTGGTGGTGATGTCCTCCTCCTTCATCACCAGCCACTGCCACACAGAGCAGTATGCCTCCTGTGCCATTTTCCTCTCGTGGTCAGTCGCGGCTTGCATTTCAGCCTGAAGAGTCTTGTGCAGGCTGTACCACTGCCACATCTCCAGGAATGTAAATGATTTGAAATAGCCCTGCCCATAAATGGCCCTGTCCACATTGAGCTCGGTGGCCAGAGACCTGTGGAAACAGCTGCGCATACCTCAACAGGAGATCCTTCACCCACTCATCAGGGCTCGCTTTTCTTTCAGGATTGTGGCATTCTTTTATGTGCAGATCAAGCAGACTAAAATATTACATAAGATAATTAATTTGCAGAAAAACAAGTTATGAAAATGTTAATTCTGTTTAGTCCAGTATACTTACTACTTAATGTAGCCAACATTGTTCTCCACCAGCCATTTAATACTTTGGCCATTGTATTTGCCAAAGGTTAGAATGAGCAGGCCATGGTACTGCACCTCTGATGGAGTAATGGGCTGACATCTTTTTTTTGAGCTGAAGACTTTGAAATTGTAATGACTGTAATGATAAGCTCAAAAAACAGTCTATGCTGCAATGTAAATATAGGGTGGAAACACATCAACGAGATATTACCTTCCTCACAAACTGTCTTTTTATCCTGGACTGTGTTCCTGTCATAGCATATGTTGTGAGATGGCTGTGCCTTGTCCTCCTTTGAAGTCTTAAGAAGGCATTGTTGCCTATTTTGTGTCTACAATGCACAAATAAATTTCATTTTAATGTGTACATTTCCCTACTGTACATTACTTTACACAACTATATATATATAGGGCCCTATGAAATCCGTTTCCAAAATACCCCAAATACTGTTTAAACTCTTTAAAATCCTGTTTTTTTCTTTTTCTTTTTAAATTTTTTCAGACTCTGTTTTAGTAATCAAAATATGTTCATAATCAATTTAAATCATGAAACTTATACAATTTAACAGTCATTTATTACAAGTTTAAGAACTTATGCATTGGTATCATTTTAAACTGCTTCAATACAGAATTTCATCATAAACAAAACATTGGATTTTTTTTTGTCAAAGTGCTGTAATATAGTTAACAGTACAACTGAAAACATGAATGAAAATCAAAACATGGAATTGCTTGATTGCCAGAGATATGCAGGTCGTTTTCGATCTCACACAGACATCTCCATTAAAATGCAGCCTCTTTGTGTTTGGTTCAGTGAAGTGTCTTATATTTTCTAAAAGTTCTCTCACTGTCAACTGCCCTAGTGAAAAAATATTTTCTTCACAATAAACTTCACAGTAAAATCCAAAACAATGTTAACAGTGCAAATGAAAAAGCAAAAAAAAAAAAAAAAAAAAAAGCTGTGGACCTGCTTGATGGCCAGACCTATGCGTTTCCATTCTAAGTTTTCCATCTCTCAGAGACATCTTCATTAAAATACATGATAGCCAGCCTCTTTGTGTTTAGCTCTGTTAGTGCTTCACGCTTGTCTGTGAGGAGTGTCTTATATTTGCTGAAACTGTTGGCATAACACTATTGGGCATAACACCTTTCAGGACTTCTTTGTATGCTTTCAGGCAATATGATGCATTATTTGTGACTACTGCCCACACATCATGGAAGTCCAGATAGTTTCTGTGGAGGGACCCCAGTATTGCTTGGGAAAAGGTTGTGTAGTTGCAGCTCTCAATAAAAATGACATCTGTGAGAAAGTAGTGGCCTTCAACACCTGAAATTAAATGAACTAAATTTATTTGGTGCATTTGAATGATATACTTAGGTTAGGTAATTTTAACTAAACCAATGTTAAACCTAATAAGAATAATAATAATAAAAAGTCCACACAACATGATCTTCAGCAAAGGTGAGCCTAGCCTTTTGATTCTTTCTGCTGACAAGAGGTTTGGTCACTGCAGAGTGTGCCTTCAATCCAACTTCTTCTAACCCTCAAGCATCCTTCGTGTAGCAGCCCTTAGTTTGTCATTCTTGGACAATTTTGGGCACAAAGGTCTCAAGTGTGATCCCAGTTTAAAAAAATAAATATCATATCACTGTCTTCTATAAAATAAAAAAAAACTATCAATTTATGCATTTTTGTGTGATTTTTGGATTTTAAAAATTTGTTTACCTCTAAAAGTACCATCTTTTTATGTAAAATATAATTTTTATGTTATTTAACATTTCTTATACTTAAAAAAAATTTTTTTTTATAATAATTCCAGTAACCCTAAACAGAAAGCTAAACCTTAAAACCTTAACCTTTTGGTGACTCTGGTGACATATGATGGCATAAAAACATCAAAAATATCAATAGCTATTATGTGGCTGTAGTACTCAATGGCTGCAGATAGGCTGAAATCTAAAACATTTCTGTAACAAACTTAACCTCTTAAGTTTTAGATTATATCACAAGTTAAAAATGTAAAATTAAAAAATAAATTGTGTTGGGTGAGACTATACAAAGATGCCAAAATATGCTTACAGACGAATCTGACCATGCTACAAGGAAATGATAAAGTAGGAGACTTTAGTAGTTTATTTCTAACAAAAAAACAAAAACAAAAAAAACATCAAATTAGAACCTAACAAGTTGCATTCAATTCAATTCAAGTTTATTTGTATAGTGCTTTTTATGATACAAATCATTGCAAAGCAACTTTACAGAAAATTAAGTTTCTACAATATTTAATAGTAGCTTAGGAAAAATCAATAAAAGACGTAAACAAACAGACGATTAACACTATTAACAGCAATTATGCAATCAAACTTATAGCAAAATGTGGAAGTTCTGTATGTTGTCTCTGAGTTAGCATAATCTGAGGGGTTGGCATCATCTCTTCTCAGGTGTTCTGGATCCAGACTGGAGCTTGTGTAAATCCCGTGGCAAAAACAGAGAAACAAATAGAGACATAATTAGCATAGCTGCTGTTCCAGCCAAGTAAAATTAATTAGTTTAACCCAAGCTAAAGAAAAATAATGCACATTTGATCAGATATAACTGCAGTCCAAAATTATGAGATGCATTATTTGAATGCTTGGCCAAAGAGGTGTGTTTTTTAATCTAGATTTAAACAGAGAAAGTGTGTCTGAACCCCAAACATTATCAGGAAGGCTATTCCAGAGTTTGGGAGCCAAATGCGAAAAAGCTCTACCTCCTTTAGTGGACTTTGCTATCCTAGGTACTATCAAAAGTCCAGTGTTTTGTGACCTTAGGGAGCATGATGGATTGTAGCGTGGTAGAAGACTAGTTAGGTACGCAGGAGCTAAACCATTAAGGGCCTTTTAAGTAAGTAATAATATTTTGTAACTGAGACGGAACTTAATCTGGTCTCCTTGAGATATATAGTTGAGTATCATCAGCATAACAGTGGAAACTAATCCCGTATTTTCTAATGATATTACCAAGGGGCAACATGTATATTGAAAATAGCACAGGACCTAGGACAGATCCTTGTGGCACTCCATATTTTACTGGTGATAAATGAGATGACTCCCCATTTAAATAAACAAAGTGGTAGCGATCAGACAGGTAGGATCTAAACCATCTTAAAGCCTGCTCTTGGATACTTGTATAGTTTTGTAATCTATCTATGAGTATGTCGTGATCTATGGTGTCGAAGCAGCACTAAGATCAAGTAAAACTAGCAATGAGATGCAGCCTTGATCTGAAGCAAGAAGCAAGTCATTTGTAATTTTAACCAGTGCAGTTTCTGTACTATGATGGGGCCTGAAACCAGACTGAAATTCTTCATAGAGATCATTTTTATGCAGGTAGGAGCACAATTGAGCAGACACAACTTTTTCTAAAATTTTAGACATAAATGGAAGATTTGAAATGGTTCTGTAATTTGCCAGTTCACTAAGATCTAGTTGTGGTTTCTTAATAAGAGGCTTAATAACCGCCAGCTTGAATGGTTTTGGGACATGACCTAAATATAATGAGAAGTTAATAATATTGAGAAGCGGTTCTTCTGCTACAGGTAACAACTCTTTCAGTAATTTAGTGGGTACAGGATCTAATAAACATGTTGTTGATAAGATTTATTTAGCTCTTCCTGTCCTATAGTTGTAAACACTGCAGTTTATCTTTGGGTGCGATGGATAAAACTGAAGTATTAGACGCTGTAGAATCTACATTTGTTATTGTATTTCTGATGTTATCTATTTTATCAGTGAAGAAATTCATAAGGTCATTACTATTAAACTGTGAGGGAATATTTAGATTGGGTGGCGTCTGGTTATTTGTTAATCTTGCCACTGTGCTAAATAAAAACCTTGGATTGTTTTGGTTGTTTTCTATGAGTTTGTGGATATGCTCGGCCCTGGCAGTTTTTAGATCCTGTCTATAGCTGGACATACTGTTTTTCCACGCAATTCTAAAATCTTCCAAGTTAGTTTTTCTACATTTGCGCTCAAGACTACAAGTTTCTTTCTTGAGAGAGTGGGTATTACTGTTGTACCTTGGCACAGTACGTTTTTCTCTAACCTTTTTCAATATGATGGGGCAACAGCTTCTAATGTATTAGAGAAGATAGAAGTAGCATGTTTCAGACTTTTTTTTTAATCATCAGTAGGACTTTGTTTTAAATTTGAAGTGTGTGTGTGTGTGTTTCATTGTCTGATTCGAGTCTTTGGAACTATATGTACGAGTGACAGTTTTTATTTGACAAAATT
Organism: Cyprinus carpio; assembly: GCF_018340385.1. NCBI lineage: Eukaryota > Metazoa > Chordata > Actinopteri > Cypriniformes > Cyprinidae > Cyprinus > Cyprinus carpio. The sequence continues at coordinate 46,743,771 of NC_056599.1, forward strand.
AAAAATTAAAAACCTGCTGTGTTATAGGCTCAATCAATGCTTTGCATATGTGTGTGTAAGAGAGAGAGAGAGTGTGTGTGTGTGTGTGAGAGAGAGAGAGTGTGTATGTGTGCATGCTTTTGGTTGTCATGACAACAGTGCTGCTTAGGGCGGCAGTAATTTGCATTTCATTTACACTGAACCACCACGCTGCCAGACTTCCAAATCCCTGCCTAGTGTGTATCCGAAGAGCACAGCTAAGGCAAGAGAACAGAAGAGCCAGGAGTGACACACATATCTAGATCGGAAAATCTGACGAAAGTAGAGGGCGTGGACCATCCCGCAGCATTGCAGATGTCCAAGAGGGACACACCAGCTGAGAAGGCCTTAGAGGCCGCCATACCCCGAGTAGAGTGAGCCTTGACTCCCAAAGGAGGGGGAAGACCAGAGGACTCATAGGATACGTTGATAGCCTCAACTATCCAACGACTGAGGGTCTGCTTAGATGCAGGAAAGCCCCTTTTGGGGGGACCGTAGCACACAAGCAATTGGTGCAATTTTCTCCACAGGGCAGCTCTGTGGACATATGCGTCCAGCGCTCGAACTGGACAGATACAATTTAGCTTCTCCCGGTCTGGCTCCGGAAAGGGAGGAGGGCAGAAGGCCTGCAGTACTATGGGTTGTGGCGTGAGAGAGGGAACTTTAGGAACATAACCCGCTCAAGGGTATAAAAATGCTTTGGCCATTCCAGGGGCAAAGTTTAAGTAGGTAGGGGCCACAGAGAGGGCCTGAAGATCTCCAACTCTCTTGAGAGGGGTGATAGCCAGTAGCAGGGCAGCTTTAAGTGTCAGATGTCTATCTGAAATATATTGTATTGGCTCGAATGGAGCTTTACAAAGAGCCTCTAGAACCACAACCAAGTCCCTGAGCAGTTAGCTGGGTCAAGCTGGCGGTCTCTGCACCATGAGGTGAAGAGTTTCCACCTCAGGCCGTAAAGTTTCCTCATTGAGGGAGCTCTGGATTGGAGGATGGTCTCAACAACCTCGGTTGAGAGACCGGATGCTATGAGCTGTGCCCCCTCAGGGGCCACACCCATAGTTTCCACAACTCCGGGCGAGGATGAACTATTGTGCCCTGCGCCTGAGAGACTAGATCTGTCCTGATCGGAATCTCCCATGGAGAGCCGTCGAGTACAAACAACACACCTCCCAACCATAACCGGCCCACCAAGAAAACAGACACAAATAGAAGATGGACCCCGTCCCGGCATAGTCTCGCCAGAACTCCCGGGAGCAGAGCAATGGGGGGAAAGGGGTACAGATGAAGCCTCGGCCAGGTCTGTACCATAGCGTCCAGTCCCAGAGGAGCTTGATGAACTAGAGAGAACCAAAGAGGACATTGCGATGTCTCCTGAGTCGCAAAGAGGTCCACCTGGGCTTTAGTAAACACTATCCATATCTGTTTCACCACCTCGGGGTGAAGCCTCCATTCCCTGGGCCTCGGCCCCTGCCTCGACAGTATGTCTGCTCCCACATTCAATTTCCCAGGAATATACACTGCTCTGAGCGAGAGGAGTATGTCCTGGGACCACAGAAGGATCTGGTGTGCCAGCTTGTACAAGGGGCGCAAACGCAGACCTCCCTGGTGATTGATGTAAGAGACCACTGATGTGTTGTCAGTGCGCACCAACACATGGTGACCTCTCAGGTCTGGGAGGAAATACTTCAATGCTCGATACACAGCTAGCGTCTCTAGACAATTGATATGCCATGTCAGATGGCGACCACTCCACAAACCGCGGGCAGGGTGGCCACTCATGACCGCTCCCCAAACGGTAAGGAATGCTTCTGTTGCTAGCATTACACGGTGACAAAGAGCTCCCAGCACTGGGCCCTGATTCAAGAACCAAGGTTTCTTCCACATGTCTAAGGCACGAAGGCATCGCCGCATGACCTTGATAGTTCGAAGTGGATTCCCCCTCGGGGAAAATCCCTTGGTCTTGAGCCACCACTGTAGGGGTCTCATGTACAGCAGGCCAAAAGGTATTCCATTGGACGCAGCTGCCATCAGACCTAACAGTCTCTGAAACTGTTTGACAGTGAGTGACTGGCCTTCTTTGACTCTCTTGACTGACGTGAGGATCGACTCGATCCAGGCAGGAGACAGACGTGCCTGTATCGTGGTCAAATCCCACACTACGCCTAGATAGGTGGTTCTCTGAACTGGAGAAAGTACACTTTTCTTGGCGTTCAGTCTCAAACCCAGCTCCCCCATGTGGGCGAGAATGACATCTCAAAGTCAAACCGACATCTGCTCTGATTGAGCTAGAATCAACCAATCGTCAATATAATTCAGAATGCAGATGCCCTGAATATGCAGAGAAACCAGAGCCGCATCTACACATTTCGTAAATCTGCGGGGTGAGAGTGCAAGGCCGAAGGGAAGTACTCGATATTGGTAAGCTTTGCCCCCGAAAGCGAACCACAGAAACTTCCTGTGTTGTAGAAGGATGGAGACATGGAAGTATGCATCTTTGAGATCTATCGTGACAAACCAGTCCTCAGACCTGATTTGAGATACAATATGCTTGATGGTGAGCATTTTGAACTTTAGCCTCATAACTGAGCAATTTAACTGACGTAGATCTATGATCGGACGCAACCCCCCATCCTTCTTTGGAACTATGAAATACCGGCTGTAAAACCCAGATTCCCTGTCTTGAGAAGGGACCAACTCGATGGCCTCCTTCCTTAATAGGGTATTCACTTCTTGTTCCATAACCAAAGCCTGCTGGGGGCCGACTAGTGTCGGGATAACCCTGTTGAATCTCGGCGGTGGAGAGCCGAACTGAATGCAGTAGCCTTTAAACTGTACTGAGCTGCATGATGACATCACTGAATTCAATGATGAACTGCCTTTAACTGTCATTTTGCATTATTGACACACTGTTTTCCTAATTAATGTTGTTCAGTTGCTTTGACGCAATCTTTTTTGGTTTAAAGCACTATATAAATATAGGTGACTTGACTTGACTTGAGTAGCCTTTCTCTACCGTGTACAGGACCCATTGAGATACATTTGGCAGTAGTTTCCACGCTGCTTAATAATCTACTAAGGTAATCAGTCTCTCGAGACTGACCTCTGGTGTAAGAGGCTCCACTATGCTCGCGGGCGGAAATAACTGAGAGCAGCGCTCGCTGGAAGCCGCTGCGGCATTAAACTCTGGCAGGGATGGCAGACCGACCTCCCGAGGGCACTGAGGTGAGACGGGCACCGTATAATGAGGTGGACCCCCCTCTACCCCAGTAGGGGCCGCCATCTGTACTCCTGAGCCCCTGGTGTCACGATCTCTTTGTCTAGGACTTCCTGGCCTCGATGAATGCCGAAGGTCTGATTTGGGCTTGGAAGTCCCCGACTCAGAGCGTTGCTGAGGCCCTCGGTCCTGACGTGGGGGAGCACGAGAGGCGACACTCTGCTTCTGTGCCTCGTGATATGAGGAGCTGGTATGTGGCGTGGGCATCTTCTGCCCAGATGCCCCATGAGAGCGACAAGGGAGGAAGCTCTGGAAGTCCGCCACCAGTTTGCGTGCCTCCTGGAACCTGTCGACGACAGTATTGACTGTGTCACCAAACAGGCCAGAAGGCTGAAGCGGGGCATCCAGGAGGCAGACCCTGTCTCTTTCTTTTATTTCTGACAGGGTCAGCCATAAATGCCTCTCCGCGGCCACTAAGGCTGCCATAGACCACCCAATAGCGCGAGCGATCTCTTTAGTGCTGCGGAGGGAGAGATCAGCGGTCCGTCTAAGCTCTTCGAAATCTTTGGACTTGATCCCCTCGTCGATATCTCTCAGCAGGTCAGCTTGATAGGCTTGAAGGACTGCCATAGTGTGAAGGCACGCCCCAGCCTGACATGCTGCCACATACCCTTTGCCAACAGCGTAGAAGTTGTTTTGAGTGGCTTGGTGGGCAACGCCAGAGCCTTAAAAGAGACGATGCCAAGCCAGGGGACGGATAGCTCGCAAGCGTCTATTCCACCAGTGGCATTGCTCTATAACCCCGCACTCCCATCCCCACTTCATTGCCGTAGTGCTGTGAATCGGGGCCAAAGAGTTGGGTAGAATAGTGGTGATTCCACGATCTTGCGAATTTGTTGTGGAGATCGGGAAAAAATGGAAGGCTCCGGCGTGGAGGTGGTTGCCCCCAGGAAGCGCTCATCTAACTTTCTTCTCTGCGGCTCAACGTGTTTCTCGGTAGGCCACTCGATTTTTAATCTGTCTACCGCACGAGTAACCACCTCCAATAGCTCCTCATATTGTGGCGATAGGGGTGGAAAATCCCCGGTGACAGTTTCCACATCAACCTCCTCAGAGGAAGAGAGGTGAAGTGTCGATCCCTTGCCCTGGGGGGGAAAAACCACAGAGCGTGCTTCCGAACCCAGGGTTTGGGCGCTGGATCTGGCAGATGAAGAAGGAGATAAGGACTCGCCCGTCTCCATTCCCTCTAGCAGATCCACCTGCGAACCCCACGAGTGCAGCTGCCGTTCTGCCTCAGCAGAAGCGGGGCCATCACCGCGGGGAATGCTGGCGAAGGCTCCCTCCTCGAAGAGAGCCATCCGGGATCGAAGCGTCCGCATTGGCAATCGTTCACATTGTGGACAGTCGGCCCCCTCGAGAGCCGACTTAGCGTGCTTCGATCCCAGGCAAACCATGCATAGACTGTGTGTATCCCCACTCGTGATGTAGCGAGGGCAGGGAGGAACACACAATCTATAACGCGATCTGGAATCGCCCTTCAAATGTCTTTGCCTTGCTCTAATAGGAGCTCTAATAGGAATAAAAAGGACTGACAGGACAGACTTTTTGACATGCACACACAGAGTGCTTGCTGAAAGACGCAAAGCTGAAGCCAGCTGTGTGGCACGTGCCTTTAAAGCTTCCTGGTCGCTACGTCACCCCACCCGTGATGTCACGCCCTTCCATTGGACAGATTGCACATGATATTCAGAGTTGTTCTCGCCAAAGGCGTTCCCCAAAGCGTTCGACGCAGCTCCAGTTCCTGAAGAGGAACTGACTTTTCCAGGTTTTAAGTGCTATAATCAGGTACCTGGCGCATCTACCAACCAAGGAAACGTTAAAACGTTTCACTCCCATGGTGACCTGGCAAAGGGATCTCATTATAATATTACCACTTCTTAATCTGTAAGTTTATACCCATGGAGCCGTCATTTTGATTTTGCAAGCGACAATGGTATAACAGCTCTAATGCCATGGGGAAAGTTTGAGCAAAACATGACTACTGTTCTGTCTTTGGCTGTCCCAGCCTCAGAAGAGACAACAGAGCAGTGGATTTATTGATTTATTCACTGTATATTGCTGCTGCCACACAGAATTTAAACCCTCACAGACATAACCAACTGTTTTTGTAACTCATGTGTGTTTTTAACACAAACTTGTGTGTGTATGAGAACTTAGTTTAGAACTCATATGCTGTGACAGCAGCTTTCTGTCCATGTGCTTTGGATGTGTGTACTCAGAAAACCCTATATCAGAAGTTTAAACTTATATGGTTTAAAACGCATGATTTCAGCAGATCTTTTTGGCAGGTCCGAGCTGTAATGATGCAGCTCTATTCTGGAAAATAGGGCGGGGCAGCAGCTCATTTGCATTTAAAGAGACAGGCACAAAAAAGCATATTTCTCAAGCGCATATGTCTGTGGACTGCAAGAGAGGGGCATAACTTGAAGTAGGGGGCGTAACTTGAAGTTGTCCAAATAACACAGAACCACACAAGATGTCAAAACGAGATGTTGTTGGCAATATGTCCACTTGCATTGAGAGACAACGGTGAGAATATATTTTTTTCCCGAAATAACTGTTTAAATTGAAGTTTATAAGTCATTTTCATATAGTGGTATTGTTTTTGTAGTTAATAATCTATTAAAACTAAGGTGTAAATTAAGCAACATATAAGCAAAAGTTGTAAAGACTCTATCCACCGGTTTCACAGGCAAGGCTAGTAAAGGCTAATTGAACTATGGCCTAATCCTGACATAATCTAAACCAGGGTTCCTCAAATCTTGCCCTGGAGGTCCAATGTGCTGCAGAATTTAGCTCCAACCCTCATCAAAGTTACCTGCCTGTGATTTTCTAATGATCCCAAAGACATTGATTGGCATTGATTAGCATGCTCAGGTGTGTTTGATTAGGGTTAGAGCTAAACTCTGCAGGAAAGTGGATCTCAAGGTCCAGATTTGAGGATCCCTGATCTAAACCCTGTCTGTGACCTACATAATATAGCATATTTGTGAATTTTCTGTAAAAACACGTTTTATAATGAATAACTAACAGGGGAGCTCCATTAAGTACACATCTCAAAAGTGGATTTACATAAACCATATATACATCTTGAAGACGATTACTAAATGTCTATTTGTCATCTGAAAACATAATATACCATAAACATTGCAGATAAGCACATCTAACAGACATGAAACAAGCATCTGAGTGATGTCTGTGTGCTATTATGTATAATTCACTGTTGTCAACACTACGTAGATTTGCTTGTTTACGTGACTTCCACTCATCTAAAGCAAAGTAACTAAACATAAGTTATCTATTTTATTTGTCCATTTGTAATATTGATAATTTAAGGAACATTTGTGTTGTATAAAAAGCGAGTTACATCAGCAACTCAACTCAACATGTAAATGCAGTATTGAGCACATTCTTATTCTTGATTTCTGTGCATTTGCTGCAGATCTTCTGTGGTGGAGCAGGACCTCCAAGGAAAGGTGAAAAAAAAGGGATAAAGTAAGATAATTTTGTTACTTCTAATACAGAGATCAGATTACATTATGCTGTTAAAATGACTGCTTTTGTATTGTTTGTGTATTTTTGTTGGATCTGAAATGTCTGCAGACTGCTGTGTGCAGTGAGGATGGAGAAGTCCACAGCAGCATCCTGGAAATGGTCCAGTGACACAGATGAGACGCTCCATCACAGCATCTGCCTTTATCGTCTCATCAGAGCTGGATGCTGCTGTTGTCTCTTCATTCTCAGTGACACCAGAGCCAGTGAGAGCATCTAGAGAAAGACCAAAAGACACTGAGAATGTGATTTTGGTAAAGTTTGTTCTGCTGGTTTCTATTTATACAATGAAGGCTGACTTTCAGAAGCTTCAAAAGCATCATCATCAAAAAATGTGATGGAACTTTTATTCGAAGTGATTTACAGTGCTCTTATTACAGGGACCCATCAACCTGGAGAAAAGAGCCTTGCTCAAGTCAAGTCAAGTCAAGTCATCTTTATTTATATAGCACTTTAAACAAAAAAAAGATTGTGTCAAAGCAACTGAACAACATTAATTAGGAAAACAGTGTGTCAATAATGCAAAATGACAGTTAAAGGCAGTTCATCATTGAATTCAGTGATGTCATCATGCAGCTCAGTTCAGTTTAAATGGTATCTGTGCAATAATTTGCAATCAAGTCAACAATATCGCTGTAAATGAAGTGTCCCCAACTAAGCAAGCCAGAGGCGACAGCGGCAAGGAACCAAACATCAAGGACATGCTGATGTTTTTGAACTAGCAACCTTGTGCTCACCAGTTCAGTGGTTTAGCCCCCTACAAAAGTAACAAATCTACAACAAAAAAATGCATGTACTTGTAAACATGAAATGAAATAGACAGATAACAACACACATGCTCAAATGTTAATCTCTGTGTAAATGTTTTACAGGTAGTCGTGATCATGGAGAGCAGGCAAACAAATGTTTGGAGCAGGCGCAGCAGCAGTCAGATTGTCCCGCACGTGTTCCCCTGCTCTTGCTTCAAGGTTGTGTCGTTCAGAGAGCCATCATCATGGTCTTCCTCATCCTGTTTCTTAACGACATCCCCGTGGAGAAGAGTGAGATTGTGAAGCACAGAGCAGCAGCAGAACTGGCACAGCTGTACTGAGATGGCAGGAGGATGTTGGGTTCACCATCTGTAAATACATGATTGTTAGAACAATGTTTGAATGAAGCTTTGTTTCATGTTTTGTTGACTTGTATAGTTATGTATTTATTTTGATGCTAACTTTTATACATTCTTAAAATAAAAAAATCATATTAATTCAAGTAATAAAATAAAATATAAATATTTTATTAATTCATGTATTAATTGCTTGACTGAAAATTGATGTATTCACATCAACTGCATTTGTTCAACTAGTGTATATTCATGTATAGCTATGTCATGACAAAGATTTAATTTAGCTTCTTTTACTAAAATGTCATTTTAAGGAAAAAAAAAGGAATATAATTATTGGTTGGCATTTATTGTTATTGTTGCATGGAAGTGTTGGGGTGGGCAAATGATGCAATTCATTCTGGGGTAATCTTAATTTTTAAGTAGTAATACTTACATTTTTAGAGTATAAAATCAATGGTGTTCTCCAAAGGCAAGATCATCTAGCAACTGATCGATGTATCCTTTGTGCAGACATTGCAGAGTCGCTGAGAGAAACTGTACTAGACTGTTGAGTTAGTGATACTATGAGGTGTTAGTGCACCTGTCCCTCTTTCAGGGTAAGATGGTTGTATCTAACAATGAACAATCATAATGACATCAAACAGTAAATAAAAAAATCATGTGTTCATCATAGTATGAGATAATATACACAGAAAAAAGCACAGTGACAAAGTTAACTGTTCATCATGATGCTTTTTTTTAGAAGCCTGAAGGATGAAACAAAAGCGTTAAATTCAACAAGAAAAAGAAGAAAACAAAGGAGATTTAAGCCACTTTTGTTTGTGGATGAAACATTTTGCACATAAAATAATTAACAAAATATTCAAGAGATAATGATTTTGGGTTTTCGCAATAAAAAACATTAAAAATGCTTTAAGGATAAAATTTTATCACATTAGTGGAGTTAAAAATATAAAAACTTAAATTAATAGTATTGGCTATACTACAATCACAAAATAAAAAGGCAGCTGTTTCTTCAACAAGACCACAACATGGGTAAGGTTTCATCATCAAGATACTTACAAATAGATGAATTAAACCCGTCACTCATATCTTTTAAGTTTTTGCGCTTGTTTTAACTTTGTAGGTCACATAATCTAGTCTATGGATGATGATATCCAAATCACATTCATACTTCATACATATATACGCATTCAGGCTGTAGAGTATGTACTCTTTTAGCGCTCGTTAAGTTAGTACTAATTGAAATTAAGTGCCTACTTAGAGGGTATGCGGTCTGGAATGCAGCCCGACAACATCTCGTTTTGACATCTCGCGTGAATCTGTGTGATTTGGAGAACTTCAAGTTACGCCCCTTCATCAAGTTATGCCCCTCTCTTGCAGTCTGCAGACAGACCCTTCTCGTATTTCTGCTTCCACTCAAAATAGGCATTTTCAAAATGATATAATAAATCATCTGTGGGGTATTTTGAGCTGAATCTTTACAGACACAGTCTGGGGACATGAGAGACTTATATTACATAATGTAAAAAGGGGCATAATATGTCATCTATAAGCGTTAATTATCATTATTATATTTTTTAAATATATTAAGGTGGCAGTGGCACCTATCTCTGTTGTTTCTTTCTTTTTTTCTCTGCTTATATTAAAATATTAATTTGTCTGTTTAATGAGTGTGTTTCTAGGTCTGTATTTCATTGTTTTTTTCTACCCTTTTCCCCACCCTCTTCACTCCAAATTTCTACAGCTTGAAACACTCATTTCATGAGGTTTTTTTTTTTGTGTGTGAACTACCAGTGCTGAAACACGGGGGTTTCATTACACTTTAAGATAAAAACACTACCTTTGTGAAGAGATGGGTTATTACACAGTAACCCCCATGCATGAACTGCTTTGGTCTCCTTCAAGCTTGTTTGTGGAAGGCAGAATAAGGAGCATCTCATTCATCAAAGACTGATCCGATCACCATGTGGTCTTTCACTGATCACATTTCTTCATTTTTGAGACATAAGTATGAAAAATTGCTTGCTACCTCAGACTGACCAAACCGGTTTTACCTTGAAGCCACAAGGGAAGGACACATCTTCAAATGCGGTCACACAAAATTGACTTAACCTTCCTCACATCCATGTACAGAACTGTATATACTTAATGAGTGCTGTGTGTGTGATAAAACAATATATGCAACATTACCTATTAAGGTATATACCGTATCTATGAATGCATGGGTCAATGCTCAGTTTGGTCTTTATATTTTCAGCACAATGTGTAGGTTAATCTGGAATTGGTTTGGAAAGTGAATTATGGATAGGAAAAACTTTAAAGACATTGATCCAAAAGTGGACTTTAAGCTATGCAAATAGACCTCATGCAAGAGAGAGGCCATACCATTGCCACCTCGGACAGCATCAGCTAATCAGAATGCTGGATCTGAATGTTGCCAACTTGCAGATCCCTCATTCTTCGGCAAAGATTAAAATGTTTTCTTCAAGACAAAAAAGTGTTCTAAGTGGTGTGGTCTACTGCTAAATCAAAAGCTAAGTTGCTAAGCTAAGTTGCTCTACCAGAGAAACAAGGAAGTTCTGCAAGAAGCGAGTTTGGGGAGTTTTGAAACAGCAACAATGACCACAAGCTTAGTGCACCCCCCCATTCTTTTGCAACAGTTTAAGATCTTCTTCGGACAACAATCAGCGATCCTTTCTCCTGCACATTCCAGGAGTTCATCATTCACCAGTGCTTCCTGTTCAAGAGTTAATTGGATCCAATTCTTTTTCTTCCCACTGCAATGTGGCCCAGGTCAACAAGTGGAAGACGTCGCTGCCCAGATGCATAACGTAAATATAACACTCTTTCCAAACCTCTTTCCAGAGACCATTGGCATTTGTGAATATTGTCAGTTTATGATTATGCAATTTGCATTAGATTCTATACAACTGATGTCATTTAATAACAAATAATCTCAAAATGTATTTGTTGAATCTAGAATAAGGTTTAGCTTATTACTTCCTGGAAAGTTCGTTGTATCTTTCCACAAGAGAACGTCCATAGTAATATCCAACACAGTCAATTGCATTTATCAATCTTTTGCACTTTATCCATTCATTGTATCAATTTAGTAGTTGTTAGTTACTCTTGTCTATCCCTTTGTTTTAATAAAACCCCCTTACTACACTTGTGTCTTCCTTGTGTTGATTAATACAGTAAGAAGGCCCTAGAAGTTAACGATATCTCACAAATCCTTCAGATTGGTCAGACTACAACTTTCTGTAATTTAAATGTAATTCTTATTTATTCAACAATCCTCTATGATTGTTCTTTATTGTCAAGGCAGAATTCCTTGGCTGGTGCCCCATAAAACAGTATTGCCAAAACGAAATATAAATATTAATATTTAAGCCTAAACCCATTACACTGGTGGTGCTACTTACTGTAAAACTAAAATTACTAAAATTAGTGGTTTCCTGTGTGAGGATATAGAAAATCTGATATCACCAGTGTATGTTGTTCACTATTCATTGCTATGTGTGTGCACTTGGATGGGTAAAATGTAGACCACAAATTCCAAGAAGGGGAAACAATACTACACATCACATCATGTCAAAAGTACATTGACACTACAATGATTACACTACACATCCCTTTGTCATAAACACATTTAAATAATTTTAATTAAAACAAAAGCCTGATAATACTTCATGTTAAATAAAAACTAACAATATAGAATGAGAAAAATAACAAATTTTCAGATCTCATGACCCGTAGGTGGCAGAAATATCTTGTGAGTTATGTGCATTCCCAGCTTTCCCATGTACTCTCAGATCATGGTACTGATAAAGTGTACATTTTTAATGTGATCAACATAATGAGAGTAATCAAGTGTATTGAAGTTAGAACTATGTTAAAAGTAAATTTTTGTAATGGTTGTGGCACTATAGAGTTTGGACAAATTTCATCATTTTCCTATTTACATTTCATCTTTGAAATTACATCAGATAGCATTCTTCTGTGAATGAATGAATGAATTAATGAATGAATGAATGAAACATTGATGTAGCGTAGACCATACACAATTCCAGACATTATTTTAAACAAGAAAGATATTAATTGACAAATACTGGTTTGTGGAATGAAGTCTTATATTCTTTGAAGTTTAGTTATGCAAGGAACAAAAATGAATTACAATATATTTATATATACATATATACATATATATATATATATACACAGGTGCTTCTCAATAAATTAGAATGTCGTGGAAAAGTTCATTCATTTCAGTAATTCAACTCAAATTGTGAAACTCATGTATTAAACTACTTCAGTCTGTGTGCACTGAATTTATTTAAGTCTTTGGTTCTTTTAATTGTGATGATTTTGGCTCCCATTTAACAAAAACCCACCAATTCACTATCTCAACAAATTATAATTCTTCTTAAGACCAATAAAAAAAACATTTTTAGTGAATTGTTGGCCTTCTGAAAAGTATGTTCACTTACTGTACATGTACTCAATACTTGGTAGGGGATCATTTTGCTTTAATTAATGCTTCAATTCGGTGTGGCAGGAAGGTGAGCAGTTTGTGGCACTGCTGAGGTGGTATGGAAGCCCAGGTTTCTTTTTGACAGTGGCCTTCAGCTCATCTGCATTTTGTGGTCTCTTGTTTCTCATTTTCCTCTTGACAATACCCCATAGATTCTCTCTGGGGTTCAGGTCTGGTGAGTTTGCAGGCCAGTCAAGCACACAACACCATGGTCGTTTAACCAACTTTTGGCAGTGTGGGCAGGTGCCAAATCCTGCTGGAAAATTAAATAAGCATCTTCAAAAAGCTGGTCAGCAGAAGGAGGCATGAAGTGCTCCAAAATTTCTTGGTAAGCGGGTGCAATGACTTTGGTTTTCAAAAAACACAATGGACCAACACCAGCAGATGACATTGCACCCCAAATCATCGCAGACTGTGGAAACTTAACACTGGACTGCAAGCAACTTGGGCTATGAGCTTCTCCACCCTTCCTCCAGACTCTAGGACCTTGGTTTCCAAATTAAACACAAAACTTGCTCTCATCTGAAAAGAGAACTATGGAACACTTGGCAACAGTCCGGTTCTTATTCTCCTTAGCCCAGGTAAGACACCTCAGGAGTGGCTTAACAGGAGGAATACGACAACAGTAGCCAAATTCCTTGACACTTCTGTGTGTGGTGGCTCTTGATGCCTTGACCGCAGCCTCAGTCCATGAACTCCTTGTGAATTTCACTCAAATTCTTGAATCGATTTTGCTTGACAATCCTCATTAAGTCTGCAGTTCTCTCAGTTGGTTATGCATCTTTTTCTTCCACACTTTTTCCTTCCACTCAACTTTCTGTTAACATGCTTGGATACAGCACTCTGTGAACAGCCAGCTTCTTTGGCAATGAATGTTTGTGGCTTACCCTCCTATTGAAAGGGGGTCAATGATTGTCTTCTGGACATCTGTCAGATCAGCAGTCTTCCCCATGATTGTGTAGCCTAGTGAACCAAACTGAGAGACCATTTGAATGCTCAGGAAACCTTTGCAGGTGTTTTGAGTTGATTAGCTGATTGTCATGGCACTTTATTCTAATTTGTTGAGTGAATTGGTGGGTTTTTGTTAAATGGGAGCCAAAATCATCACAATTAAAAGAACCAAAGACTTAAACTACTTCAGTCTGTGTGCATTGAATTTATTTAATACATGAGTTTCACAATTTGAGATGAATTACTGAAATAAATTAACTTTTCCACGACATTCTAATTTATTGAGAAGCACCTGTATATAGTCATGGCCAAAAATATGGGCACCCTTGGTAAATATGATCAAACAAGGCTGTGAAAATTAATCTGCATTGTTAATCCTTTTGATCTTTTATTTAAAAAATTCACAAAAATCTAAACTTTCATTGGATAATAAGAATTTAAAATGGGGGGAAATATCATTATGAAATAAATGTTTTTCTCTAATACACATTGGCCACAATTAATGGCACCCCTAGAAATTCTTATGAGTAAATAGTATATTCCCATTCATATTCACAATTTTGAGTATGAACATGAAATTATACATCCAAGGCTTCCTGTTTCACAGAAATATAAATAGGAGGGAAAACAAAGCCCAAATGCCCTTAATCATCCATCACAATGAGAAAAACCAAAGAATATATTTCTGATGTGCTGCAAAAGATAATTGAGCTTCACAGATTAGTGAACAGGCTTTAAGAAAAGAGCTAGAGCAGAGAAAACTCCCATTTCCACCATCAGGGCAATAATTAAGAATTTCCAACCAACAGAAAATGTTACGAAACTGCCTGGAAGAGGACGTGTGTCTATATCGTCCTAATGTGCGGTGAGAAGGAGAGTTTGAGTAGCCACTGCATGGTGAGGAGGTCAGTTTGAGTGGCTAAAGACTCTCCAAGGACCACAGCTGGAGAATTGCAGAAAATAGTTGAGTCTCGGGGTCAGAAAAACTTTTTAAAAAATTGTCACACAGCACCTACATAACCACATGTTGTTTAGGAGGGTTTCAAGAAAAATTCTCCTAGCTCATCCACAAACAAAACTCCACTATATTCATTTATCAGACACGACTGGAACTTCAAATGGGACTGGCTTCTATGGTCAGATGAAATTAAAAAATGAGCTTTTTAGCAGCAAACACTCAAGATGGGTTTGGTGAAAACGGGGATAAAAAGTACCCCATGTGTACAATGAAATATACTGCTGTATTTTTGATGTTGTGGGCCTATATTTCTGCTGGAGGTCCTGGACATCTTGTTTAGACACATGGCATCTTTGATTTTATCAAATACCAACAGATAAAAATCAGTAAGTGACTGACTCTATCTTATAATGGACCATGTTTGGATCATCCGACCGTACTATAATAAAAACAAAAAACTCAGGCACAACACAAAAATGGGTCACTGGGCACAAAACCAAGCTTCTGCTATGGCCATTCCAGTCCTCTGACCTGAACCCTACGGAGAATGAGAGGAGTGAACTGAAGAGGAGAAGCACCAACATGGAGCTGGGAATCTAAAGGGTCTGGAGTGATTCTGGATGAAGGAATGGTCTCTGATCTCTTGTCAGGTGTACTCTTACCTCATTAGGCATTATAGGAGAAAATTTAGAGCTTGCAAATGGAGGTTTAAAAAAGAATTCAATAAAAGGGCGCCGTTAATTGTGGTCAATGTGTATTAGAGGAAAACATTTATTTCATAATGATATTTCTCCCCATTCTAAATTATTATTATCCAATGAAAGGTAAGATTTGTGTGAATTTTTTTTTAATAAAAGATCAAAAGGATTAACAATGCAGATTAATTATCACAGCCTCCTTTGATTATATTTACCAAGGGTGCCGATATTTTTGGCCATGACTGTATATATTATACATTTAATTAAATGTATTTATCCAAACTGTCCAAAGCATCCTGTTTTGAGTGTTTTAACAAATCACCCAGAACCTCACCCAACCCCCAAAAAAACCAATTGTAATATTTTTCCCAGATCTTTCTGGAATCTGCACACAAACCACTTTCAGTAGGGCAGTTCATAGATCAGGAGTGATGCTCCAATTTGCATAAAAACTCCACCCTGCACTTCTGTATTCTCTCCAGAGGACTGGCTTATCTGACAAATTAGGACAAAAAGATTGTATGCTGCTCACTACAGCAGATGTGCATATTGAGTAGAAAAGTTTGTTGAGTTGCAGTGAAACCACCCTCTTAGTCCTGTAACACGCATGGAAGGGAACACTGTGATCTTCATCATGGTTTTCTGTGGTGTTGGTGCAGGTGGCTCTACAGAACGGACACTGAACCCAACAGCACTGACAGAAATGATCAATCAGAAGCTCATCAGGTCTGTATTTATACTCCAGATTTATTGGAAATATCTCTGTGTTGAATCTACTGCTGATCTCAGACAATAGAGCAGTTAGTTATTTTTTACAACATTTTCTAGGAGGTTGAAATCATCAACATCATCATGTTTGACTCCACTCAGGTCTTTTTCAGAGAAGATTAGCACATCTGAGAGCTGCTTTGTAAAACTCTTCCACCACAAACCAGCATCTCCACTGTTGACTTGAACATGTTCAGTAGATTCATGAGCTGCTCTCATGATCTTCTGCTGCAGGAGTTCAATGTTCTCCTTCATCTTGTGTAAAACACTGACAACAAACTTATCAGTGATGTACTGACTGACTTCATCTCTGATGAAACTCTTGAAGTGATCCCTGGGATTACGAATGTAGTTAATGTATTTGTTGAAATCTTCCTCTTCTGCCAGTGTCTTCAGGATGTGTTTCTCCAGATTAGATCTGTTTCCATTCAGTGACTCACAGTTTGATCTCATTTCATTTGCCAAATCTCTGGAAGTCTTCTTGTAGACACTCTGCTCAATGGGCTCTTTAAGTTTCTGACAGATGATCTCACCAAAAATTGCAGCAGATGTTGCGCCATGACAGTATTTCTGGAAAATACTATAGAACTTTTCTCGCTTCTTCTCAACATATATTAGAGGATCATTTCTGTTCATGAACAGGCTGTATTGTTCAGTGATCATTTTCTTTGCTCTCTCACAGAGTGAATATACCAAATTAACGAAAAACTCATTCTTGAACACATACTTAGCTGATTCTTCCTGATGTTCCTGTTACTCTCTTCCTGATGTATTCTGTGAGTTGTTGAATGCAGCTGATGTTGTAGCCCATCTTTGAAATATTAAATGACTGAATAATTTTGTTTGTTTGCTGAGCAACATTTGTGACTAATGATCTTATTTGAGCTTCATCTTCTAGAGACAGAGTTTGAGCATATCCATGTGTTTCTTTAACTTTTTGTGCAGACTTTCTGAAAATAACATGTTCAGAGTAACTGAGGACAGGGAAAATATCATTGTATACACTGCCTTCTTTCCAGAGGTCAACAGGGATAATTCCCTGATAAATGTCATTAAGAAGTATTTTCACATCTATCATTATGTCAATGTTTTTGATTTTAGGAGTGTCTGTGATGATCTTTACACTCTGTTCCCAAAACAAATCAAACTCTTTCTTCAGTGTTTGTTCATCATTTGTTTTGTCTTTGAGTTTTAAGGCAAGTTCTTTGCTCTTCCCATAGAGAGTGTTTTCGTGATTTGTACTCTGAGCATCAATCTTTTTCTTCAGGTCACGCTGCTGAAGAATCTGATTTAATTTCCTCTTTGTTTCTCTCACAATGTTTTCCTGAAGTTCTTTGATTTTGAGGTCAAATGATGTTTTCCACTCAATCAGTACATTTTTATCTTTCTCTTTCTCAAAGAACTCTGACATTGATTTTTCCACTTCTTCTCTTGTCTTCTTCAGTTCTCTTTGAAGTTCAGTTTCCTCAACCTCATGAATTGTTTCATTTTCTATTTTGTTGTGTAGTTTGTTCTCAGTTTCCATCATGGCTTTGCGAAGACTCCAGGACCACTTGCTGTATTCAGTCTCCAGTTTCCTGTAGGCTGAAATCTCCAGAGAATTTCTGAAACTGAAAACGAACCCTTCATTCAGTAAAGCCTCCCAGAGATCTTTAACACGGTCTTTTAAGTCTATCAGCATCATTCCACACGATTTTGAGGCATGAGACATGATAGTTTCCTTTAATTCTTGAATGTTTTCACAGTAGTTTGGGTTTGGTGGTGCCATGGGTGGGTTTCCCTCCCAGAGATGAGCAAAATACTTCACATCATTATGAACATCAAATCTAATGATATCACTGAAATGTTCTGCATCATAAACTTCCTCTTTAGCAGCGAGTTTTGTCATTTCATCTAGTTTCTCCTGCAGTCGTCTCCTTCCCTCCATGTTTTTCTCTCTAGCGGTGACATCTGAAACGTTCTGATGCACAAACACACAGCTGGGATTTAGTCTGACCTTCTTCATCCTCAGGAAGGCCTGAACAACAATCTGAAGAATGTCCTGCATCTCAGCTGGATTTTCACCAAAAATGTTGATCAATGTCATATTTCCCAGACCAACAACAAATGTGGCCAATTCATTGTCATGATGTCTTGTTGTTCTTCCAGCCAGTTCTAGAGCACGAAGACCCTCAGTATCAACAACCAGAATATAGTCAAAGTTCATCTGTGTTTTCATCTCGTCTGAGACTCTGACCAGCTGCATGAAAGCACCTCTGGTGCACCTGCCAGCACTGACAGCAAACTGGAGTCCAAACATGGCATTCAGCATGGTGGATTTCCCAGAGCTCTGGATCCCTAAAACTGACAGCACAAAGACTTTCTTGTCTCCTAGTTTCTGGATGAGTTGATCTAGAACAGCAGAGATCCAGATCACAGGAACATGAGCAGCGTCTCCATCCATCAGCTCCAGTGGAAACCCAGAGATCATCATCTCTGCTGCAAGACTCGGGAGAGAAGAGAAGTGAACCTGCAGGTCTTTCTTGTTCTTCTTCACAGATGAACATGATTCATAGATCTGACCGATCTCCCTCATGATGTGCTCCAAACCAAAGGTTGCAGCCTGAAGTTCCTCAGATATTCTTTCAAGTTCAGTTTGTTCCGTTTCAAGTTGTTCTGACTTATCATGTTCCTCTTTCAGTTGTAAGACTGTTGACCACTTTTCATGATACTTGTGGTGTAGAGCAGAAATATCAGCTGATGCATGTTCATCCAGGAGAATTCTGAGCCATTTAAGAAAATACATCTTATTCTCAGCATGTGAGATCATTTCTTTAAAAAATGACTGGATATATGTATTTATGTGAACTTCATGCTGCTGTTCCCGAAGTTCCTTCATTTTATTTCTTTTACTTTTTTCCTTTTCTGTTTTATCTGCTCGGGGTCGATGCAGTTCTTTGTTGTTCTGACACCACTGATGCCACAGTTTCCCCTGATGAGGCAGAAATGATTCTTTGATTTCTGTCAGATCTTTTTTCTCCAGTAAACTCATCATCTGCTCTGCTGCTTCTCTTCCTCTCCTGCAGTCATCATCATCTTTCTCATCTACTCTGAGGTCTGCATGATATCTGAGTGACAGATCTTCAAGTCTGAAACTGGAAGATGATTGTGAGAGACAACTATTTATAACTCTTATGAGTTCTTCAGATACATCTGACTGATTTCTGCCTTTAAGACCAATCTTGTATTTCTCTTTTTTGATTTCACTGACAGTAGATTTATCTTTAGTAAGAGCACAAATTAGTGGCTTTCTGTCCTTGTACAGGTTTTGGATTATTTTTGCACTTTTGTCATTTCTGTCCAATTGTGGTAGAAGAACAACATTGACTGAGGACATTTCAGTGAGGATCTGCAGCTGTTTCTCGTGTTTTCCTGCATCACCATGTAGATTACAGAATGCAACACAGTCAGTGAATTTATCATCATATGATCCAGATGGGCAGTACCAGGCGATCTCCACCACTCCATCCATCAGGACTCTGGTTCTGCTGCTGCCTGAGCAGTTCCTGTGGAAGAACGTGTTGTGTCTCTCATTGATCAGACTGTTCATCAGCTGAGACTTGGATGAAGACACAGAGCCAAACCTGAAGAAACACACCATTGGAGTTTCTGCCTTGTAGATTGGCTGCGTTTGACTGATGATTTCATTGTTGTTTCTCATCTTCCAGCTCTTCTTGATTTGTCTGAATGTCCAGAGAGGAAACTCAATCTGTTGTGTGTATGGATCAGGAACAAGCAGAGGCAGAGCGTACTGACATTGGGACAGTTTAGTCGCCATCAGCTGCTTCAGGAAACCATCAGCACAATGAAACATGGCCATCTGAACATCCATGGGGTGAATGAGATCAGACTGACTTGTTCCTTTTTTAGGGAAAGATTTGCTTTTAAGATCATCATCAAAAATATTACCCTCATCTTCTTTGTCTCTTTGTTGTGTATGATCTTCCTCAGTTTTAATGTTTGTGTGATTTTTCTCCTCAGTTTTAATGTATCTTGCTCTGTAGTTCATCATCAGTAGTTTTTGTATGAAAGTCTGAATCAGCTCCTCTTCAGCACAAGACTCATGGGACTGTAATGAATGTTTAGTAATCTGAAGAAAATCTGCAGGTCTCAGTTTATTGTGGTGCCTCTCTTCAAGATGAAGTCTATTAAATAGCAGATTTTTTTCCTAAAGAATAAATAAATGAAATAAAATTTACTTTGATCCTTTACTTTGGTTTTAAAGATGTGGTTGATTATTACATTTTGTTCATTATTAAACACCTACTACAGAAAGATAAAAGATGACATTAACATAAAAAATAAAAATAAAAAAAATTCTAGTGTAGGTAGTTCTTAAAATGACCAGGCACTAACTTTGTGTTTTTCTCCAGTCTCCGATGTCCCTGTTTCCTCCATTCTTGTCAGTGCATCATCTTAAAAAAGAAACAGAAAACATGTATCCATGTATCCAGTATGCCAGCTTGAAATTTGTCAATACCCAGCCCTAGTAAATAATAAGATAATATTGCATTATATTTTAGACACAATATTGTCTGTTTTTGCTAATTTTTTCTAATGAAAATATTAACTATAAAGCCATAGCAGAACTGTGCATCATGATTCACAATGGTCCATTCATAAAGAGAATAAACAACAATTAATAACAACCATAAGAAAACAAAATAAATAATTAACTAATCAACCAATAAAACAATCACCACCATCTACTGGCAGTTTTTGTTTCTTATTTAAACTACCCATCAATAAGTAATGATAATAACAACATGTATGTATGTATGTATTATCCAGAGGTGGGCTATCCAAAAAGCACACATGGATATGGCTGGTTTTGTAGAAAAAGAAATTCATATTTGATAAATACCAATTAATTGACTAAGCATGTTCACACTTGTCATGTTTGGTTCTATTATAACGAACTCTGTGTTAGTGCGGTTCATTTGAGTAAGTGTGAACGCTGCCATATGAACACCAAACAAGCGGACCAAGACCGTTAAAAAGATGGGTCTCAGTCCACTTCAAAACGAACTCTGGTGCGGTTCGAATGAAATATTAACGCAACGTGGACCAAATACTTCTGAACAAACCAAAAACAGGATGTTATGACAAGATGGTTTTTCTTCAGATCACCTATTATAGTATCAGACTCATCGTCTCTCTTACAGACAAAGAGAATCACCACAAAATGAAAAATCTTGTCTCTGTATCGCTGTGTATATTGTGTTGTCTGCCTAAGTGAATTTAAACTTGTTGACCTCGCTCAGATTTAAACTAAGTGTCTTGTTGGCAGTTTGTATCGTATGAATGAATATTAAGCACATTAGCAGCAGAATTTATGCATTTTGGTTTATACAGCTGGAGCAAAACGCAGTCTAGAGCATGTACAGTAATTGCACTGAGAACACGCCGATAGTAACAGACATAAAAAGAGGTAAAATGAATTAAGTATTCTCATATGTATTTCAACCAGGGTTCACTATATTCAGTGGCATAAACTATTTAAACTAAAATTGATTTATTTGACTGGTTATTGAACATTGAATTAACATATCAAGAAAACAAATGTGTTCCTACCCCTTTCACATTTACTTTTTTTCAGGTCTTCTCTCTGTCTTAATGCAGTGTTGTACATCTCTCCAGTGTAACACTGCTGTTGATTGTCATAGAACAGACGCTCAATCTTGTTCATCAGGTCTCTCATCTCTGATGGGTTGTTCATCATCTTGTTGCAGGTCTGATATCTTCCTCCACATTTCTCCAGCAGCTGCTCCAGAACAGGATTTTTCTTCAGATCATCTATTATAGTATCAGACTCATCTTCTCTCTCATAGACAAATAGAATCATCACAAAATGAAAAACTGTGTCACCAAACACTTTCTGAAGCCATTCAAAACAAATCTTATCAGCATCTGTTAACTGATCCAGTCGCACTACAAAGATGAAGATGTGGATTTCATTTTCATTCACTAGTTGATCAATGAGATTATCCACATGTTCAGCCTCATGTAAATCAATCATATTGATCACAGAGACATGACGATCGGATATCTTCTTCCATACAGGAACAATCCTGGATATTTCTACATTGTCCACATTTGTCTGTTTTTCTCCTAGTAGAAGGTTTTCATGTCCAAACTGGATGGCCATAGAGTTTCCAGTTAATACAATGGTGAGACTGGGAAGTATGATCTCTAAAGTAAACAAAGTACTGTTCTTAAACACATCAAACATTTCAACATAATAATGAGTCTTATTATGAGCAAAATTGTTGCTTTCTTACCCATGCTGTTATCTGATGAATCAGAGTCCCATTTTTCTTCAGGTTCGAAGTTTCTCCCTTCTTCTCTAGACTGTCCATTATCCTAAAGAAAGATTCATTATCATAATCTAATGGGATATTTGAATTTTGTACATGTATCTGTATATGGTTTCTCTTTAATTTCTCTGTAGAGTCTAATTTTCTGAACAATTCGATCTATACTTAGAGTTTGTATTCATCATCAGTGATTTGCAGTCTGTTGGTATTTTTTTTACTGACTTCCTCTTTAATTGAATCAGTGTTTTTATCATAAAGAACCAAGCTTTTTTAGATTCAGTGAAATCATCTACCTCTAGATTAGACCTGTGCTGAGTTCGATTAATAACTTTGCTGATCTTTCCTTCTGTGGCAGGAAGATGGTCTGTCTCTGCGCAAGTGTCCATGGTATCATCAAGATTTGGATCGGCCATTATGTCACTGGAGACTAAAATAAACAATTAAAAAAAAAAAAAAACCATCAGGGGGTGTTCCAGAAAGCAGGTTATGTGACATACCCGGCTATGTTTAAGGGTAAGTAAGCAGATAAACTCAGCTTCCAGTTCCAAAAACAAAGGTAACTTTCAGGGTATGTAAGTACCCATAGCAACTTACTCTCTGAACATAACTTGCTCCAGACTAGGTTATGTTTCAGTTTTAGTTTACTTCACAGCTATGTATGCATGACCTACTGACGAGACTCGTGACAGATTGTGCCCAATATTATTACAATACAGTTATCAAATAAACTATATATATATACATATATATACATATACGTATATACATATACATATATACATATATATATATATATATAGTTTTAAGAGGTTTTCAGGCAGGAATGTACTTGTTTGCAATTCAAATATGCAGTTTGTTAATAAAGATAACATATATTTGAAAATTTGCTTCAACATTTTTTGGACATGTGAGCTCCAGGTGGTCAGCGTCCGTTCAGCGCTCATGAAGCCGCCTGAGAGCGCCTCACCTCGGCCAGATCTTCTGGAATTTATCGCTGACTCTGATTTCTCTGTAGTGGTTAAACATGAGATGTAATTTGTTTTGGGTAAATCTAACGGTTGTCCTTGGCCTCATTAATCTATTATTTGTTCCAGAGAAGATAGTTTTGACAAAATCTCATGTTTATGTAAATTCAATGCTGTATATCAGAGTGCTGCCTTTGTACTTTTGACTGAATTGCCTATCAACTTTTTTGACGGCTTTTATTGTTGTTTATTAAATATTATTATTCAATAAATAATATTTTATATAAATAGTAGTATTTAATAATAGTGTATTGAGATATGGTGTGTGTTCGTGATGGTGATTTTTAGTAACATTGTTCCGCCATTAGATGACGACAACAGACTTTTAAAAAAACTTTACTTTAAAAAATACCTTATGTTTATAGCATTTATTTTTCAGTTTTAACAACAGCTGGAGACAGCGAACAAATGCACCAAGCAGCAAAATCACCCTTAACAGATGAAAGGATATTAACGTTACGACAAAGATAATTCTTTCCTCAGCAGATATTCAAACTAATGTTTATTGTGATATAAAATTGATCTGAAGAATGAATGCTATATCAGATGCTGGTAATCACACTCGCTCAGTCCATCTCTCTCTCACAGTATCTACTATACATAATACAATGCTTTTAATACAGTAATACAATAAGGTTTGAATGAAGACACTCAACATTCATTTGTTACTGGTTTTAAAGTGACGTTTTGGAATTAGTAATGGCGATTTGGGCTCACTTGTTCAACTGTCAAACTTTACTTTGAATCCATGGCAGAATGAAGTAGTTCTGCACAAAAGAGGGCTTTTAAAGACACTCATTGTTATTTTATGTATTTACACACTCGTGCCGTCAAACTGTTGTATAAATGCAATATCACACTCGTAGACATGAGATATGGCTGTATATCAGCAAGATGTGATTACCTACGGCACTCGGTCTATTCACAGCTGTGCCGATATACAGCCTCATCTACAAGTGTGAACTTTCTTATATGTATATATATATTATATATATATATATATATATATATATATATATATATACATACACAAAACAATGTTTTACTGAACAAATTGTTTTTTCTTTAAATTCAGTTACAATTATAAAATTTCTTAGGGATAAAAATCTACCTCAGCTTCTACTCTAAACTATAGGGAACCCTTTTACATTATAATAAGGTTACAATTAACAACAGAGCCCAAATTTAAATTCAATTACTATTTATTTTTAACTATAATAATCAACAATCATATTAAAGGTTTGTATGCAAACATGTAAACTGCACATAATGCAGTTTTTAAATTAACTTATAAATTACACAATTTCTATTTGTTGAAACACAATCAATTACAAAAACTGGCTAATTTATTTAAATATACATTAAATAATTAAGACAACACTAACAGGTAAAATAAAATATAATAAAGTATATTTATGCCGGCGGCCTTATCATCCTGTAGCCCAAGACTGGTTGCCCACTGAAGTTAAGCAGGGTTGAGCCTGGTTAGTACCTGGATGGGTGACCTGGGAAAACTAGGATGCTGCTGGAAGAGGTGCTAGTGAGACCAGCAAGGGGTGCTCACCCTGTGGTCTGTGTGGGTCACAGCACCCCGGTATAGTGACAGGGATACTATACTGTCAACAAGCACTATCCATTGGATGAAACGTTAAACCGTGGTCCTGACTCTCTGTGGTCATTAAAAATCCCAGGATGTCCTTTGAATAAGAGTAGGGGTGTAATCCCGGCATCCTGGCCAAATTCACCCATTGGCCTCTGTCCATCATCATGGCCTCCTGATCATTAGTGGTGGAAATTTTGATTCTTTCAAGAGATTAGTTCATTTTCAGTTTGTTTACCAAAATGATTCGTTCAGATTTGTTCACTGATTTGTTCAGTGACCATTTCTTCATATTACATAAATACGCCAGCAGGTGGGGAAAAAGAGTATCTTATGTGTATGTCAAGTCAAAGAACGTATTCACTTGTTACAAAAACTGATTTGGCTTTATTAAAATGTGTGCATAATCTACTCATTAAATAAAGAAAGTCTAAATAAGTTGTTCAGATGACCAAAGCACAAGGTTTTCTTGCTTAATTAACATTTTAATTGTTTGGTCAGACAGTTAGACATTCATAAATTGGGGATTAAATGTGGAGTTATGTTCTGTATGCTAAATATGAATATATAAACAAACATATGTGCTGATCGAGATTGACAAGCTAAATGGCCAACTGACCTGGAACACTCTCATTCATTTAATTCATGAACAAGATGTAGTAATTAATTCAACTCATTCACCAACGACATATGTACCAGTTCAGTCATTTCATTCACTAACGAGAAGATCTCTCGACCTCGTTCAGACTCAAATGAAACTTGTTCAGTGAAGGACATATTCAATCACTACATTAAACAACACATCTCATACTCGAAGTCTACTGGCTCGAGGTTTAGTCATTCTTTGACAGGATGAAACAGTTCACAGAGCTACGGTTCACCGAGCTGCGCATGCACTGCTAATAGCTCTGCGCTGCTGTGGAGAGAGGAATTTCAGTGAACGAGAAATATGAGTCAGTGGATTAAATGAACAAGAACGATTTGTTCATGAACAAAACATCACTACGAATCATCCACATATATTGATTGGC
This sequence comes from Cyprinus carpio, assembly GCF_018340385.1. Classification (NCBI taxonomy): domain Eukaryota; kingdom Metazoa; phylum Chordata; class Actinopteri; order Cypriniformes; family Cyprinidae; genus Cyprinus; species Cyprinus carpio. Next base: position 46,769,644 of record NC_056599.1, read on the forward strand.
TTCTTCACTCCTTCTCCTCTCCACCAATAAGCTGGTTTGTGGTGGGCATTCTGGTGCAATATGGCTGCCATCGCATCATCCATGTGGATCCTGCACACTGGTGGTGGTTGAGGAGATTCCTCTCCTTCCATGTAAAGCGCTTTGAGTACCCAGAAAAGTGCTATATAAATGTAGCAAATTATTATTATTTATTATTATTAATCTAATATTTCTCAAGACTTGCTATGTGCTTCTACAGCAATCTGTCTCATCACATCAAAGAGTGTCAAAATGGCATGCGTTGTCTGAATGTCCTGAAAAAAAAATGGAATGATTTGTTCGGTACACAATGCATTCCGAACCAAAAAATTTCAGTACAAATACGTGTATCGTTACATCCCTAATATATATATATATATATATATATATATATATATATATATATATATATATTGAATATATATATATATTGATTAAAATATTTTAACGCAGATGTAGTGGACAGCAGATTCCAGGGCGCAGTTTATCAGTGGTTCCCAAAGGGGGGGTCGCGGGACCCTGGCGCAGGGGTCGCGAGATGATTTCTATATGCAAACTGTCAAATACCATCAGATGTAGATACCAGGACAACTGCAAGACACCTTTTAGAGGGCAAGAAGAAGACCTTTGGTACAAATCCTTGGAAGGACGGGACTTCCTATTGGTCAAAATGCAGTTTCTGCCCTTCACCCACCATGAAACTGATTCCTCAGGTTTTGGCCTGTGACCGCCATAAAAATTCCTTATGACCTCTGGACATAGCATATGTTTATTAACATAGTTAACATTAACATTAACATAGTTAAGTTTCCACAGTCTGTGATGATTTGGGGTGCAATGTCATCTGCTGGTGTTGGTCCATTGTGTTTTTTGAAAACCAAATTCACTGCACCCATTTACCAAGAAATTTTGGAGCACTTCATGCTTCCTTCTGCTGACCAGCTTTTTGGAGATGTTGATTTCATTTTCCAGCAGGATTTGGCACCTGCCTCACACTGCCTGTTCAAATTCACCAAAAGTAGATCTTACCTCGGAGTTAAATGACACCTTTTGTTGGCTTCAAGAGGGCCGAAAAGGGCTTTACAGGGGGGAAGCATCAATTCCTATTGGTCAAACTGTGTTCTACCAAACTGATTCCTCAGGTTTTGGCCTGTGACCGCCATAACAAATTCCTTCTGACCCTCTGGACATAGCATATCTTTATTAACATAGTTAACATTAACATGACAATGTTAAAGTTTCCACAGTTGTGATGATTTGGAAATGTCATCTGCTGGTGTTGGTCCATTGTGTTTTTTGAAAACCAAATGTGCACCCATTTACCAAGAAATTTTGGAGCACTTCATTCCTTCTGCGACCAGCTTTTTTGAGATGCTAATTTCATTTTCCAGCAGGATTTAGCAACCTGCCCACACTGCCAAAAAGCACCAAAAGTTGGTTAATGACCATTCATGTTGGTGTACTTTGACTGGCCTCAAAGTCATCCTGAACCTCATAGAGAATCTTAGAGAATGTTCTTGGCATGAATTTATCACCATCAGTCTAATTCCAAGATTATGTAAGCAAAATTTCTATAGAAAATTCAAAAGGCCCACACCCCAAATGGCTACATAGAAAAATTATGGTTCAGCTCAGCATCATGCACCGAATTTAAAGAGACCAGTTTTGTGAATTTTGGCTAAACCATTCACAAGTTATAGGCATATTTTTCATATCTGATGACCACTAGGTGGCACAGTGCCGAAACACTGCAGATAGTCGTGCTTGTTATAACACGCCAAGTTTGGTCTCAATATGCCAAACCATTGTGGAGAAACAGCCTCACATCCATTTTTAGGTACTTTTTATCAAACTGTTTGACTAATCAACTTGAATTCCATAACTTTTTGCCAGCATGGTCTGAAGACTATCTTAACCAATTTTGGTGAAAATCAGACAATCCGTCTAGGACGAGTTCGAAAAAGTAGGTTTTTGAACTATTCAAAATAGCGAAAAGACTAAACCCTTAAATTCTGGAGTTCATTTGGCTCTGCATGAGCCAAGGATTCAGAGGAAAAAATGATTTTCCTTCTGTACCTTATGGATCAAAAGATATTAGCATAAACAGGAGTGAACAAGTGGTGGCGCTAGATTTAGTTTGAGACTCCAAACTTGCTGTGGTTTAATGTTGGGAATGTCCTCTATCAATGTGCCAAATTTCACAACTTTCCCGCAAGCGGTTCTATGGGCTTCCATAGGCTCAACAGCAGAAAAAGAAATGGAAGAATAATAATAATAATAGGAACGCCAACGGATACGATATGATGCCATCGCACCTTCGGTGCCTGGCCCCTAAAAAGAAATAAAAACTATACAATAATTACAGGGAACATGTTTGTACCAACAGTCTATTGTTGCACCAAGCAGACTAGTGTTGCTGTGGCTAGCACAAAGTTTCTTGCCGTACTCCGACCACACTCACACTACTCTTGCCTTGCCTCTATCCACTGATTGTCACGGTGGCCCTACCTACCGAGCATACCATGCTATTGATAAGTCTAACATAACATTCAAACATTTAGTCACACCTTTTTGCACAAGACATACATATCCTCAATACAAATACATTCCTCAAATAACAAGGCAAAAAAACACAAAGGAACAACCAGATACACATTTGTTCACAGATGAAACATGGATTCGCCCAGTGGCATCAGCAGAAACATGCCAGTGTTTGTTTAAGTGGCGGGAATAATACTTTTAAACAAAGATTTGAACAGCACAGGTATGAACAAAATGATACTTCTGAACTGGTAGTATATTCTGTTTGTACTTGTAACAATAAATGTCTTAAACTGTATTACTGTGTCCTGTGGTTATTTGTAAACTCATGAATGACCATTTTGTGCAACATTAGAATAAAACAAAACATGTACAGACTTTTACACTAGACATAATACACACTATAACCCTACATATATTACACACAACCATTTTATGCATTTCCAGCATCATAAAAGTTAATGTAAATGTACAGGTCCTTCTCAAAAAAATTAGCATATTGTGAAAAAGTTCATTATTTTCCATAATGTAATGATAAAAATTAAACTTTCATATATTTTAGATTCATTGCACACCAACTGAAATATTTCAGGTCTTTTTTGTTTTTAATACTGATGATTTTGGCATACAGCTCATGAAAACCCAAAATTTCCTATCTCAAAAAATTAGCATATTTTCATCCAACCAATAAAAGAAAAGTGTTTTTAATACAAAAAAAGTCAACCTTCAAATAAATATGTTCAGTTATGCACTCAATACTTTGGTCGGGAATCCTTTTGCAGAAATGAATGCTTCAATGCGGCGTGGCATGGAGGCAATCAGCCTGTGGCACTGCTGAGGTGTTTATGGAGGCCCAGGATGCTTCGATAGCGGCCTTAAGCTCATCCAGAGTGTTGGGTCTTGCGTCTCTTAACTTTCTCTTCACAATATCCCACAGATTCTCTATGGGGTTCAGGTCAGGAGAGTTGGCAGGCCAATTGAGCACAGTAATACCATGGTCAGTAAACCATTTACCAGTGGTTTGTTTGGCACTGTGAGCAGGTGCCAGGTCGTGCTGAAAAACGAAATCTTCATCTCCATAAAGCTTTTCAGCAGATGGAAGCATGAAGTGCTCCAAAATCTCCTGATAGCTAGCTGCATTGACCCTGCCCTTGATAAAAACACAGTGGACCAACACCAGCAGCTGACATGGCACCCCCAGACCATCACTGACTGTGGGTACTTGACACTGGACTTTCAGGCATTTTGGGCATTTCCTTCTCTCCCCCAGTCTTCCTCCAGACTCTGGCACCTTGATTTCTGAATGACATGCAAAATTTGCTTTCATCCGAAAAAAGTACTTTGGACCACTGAGCAACAGTCCAGTGCTGCTTCTCTGTAGCCCAGGTCAGGCGATTCTGCCGCTGTTTTTGGTTGAAAACCACACGCCTGTGCACGGTGGCTCTGGATGTTTCTACTCCAGACTCAGTCCACTGCTTCCGCAGGTCCCCCAAGGTCTGGAATCGGTCCTTCCTTCACACAATCTTCCTCAGGGTCCGGTCACCTCTTCTCGTTGTGCAGCGTTTTTTGCCACACTTTTTTTCCTTCCCACAGACTTCCCACTGAGGTGCCTTGATACAGCACCTCTGGGAACAGCCTATTCGTTCAGAAATTCTTTCTGTGTCTTACCCTCCCTCGCTTGAGGGTGTCAATGATGGCCTTCTCCTGGACAGCAGTCAGGTCGGCAGTCTTACCCATGATTGCGGTTTTGAGTAATGAACCAGGCTGGGAGTTTTTAAAAGCCTCAGGAATCTTTTGCAGGTGTTTAGAGTTAATTAGTTGATTCAGATGATTAGGTAAATAGCTCGTTTAGAGAACCTTTTCATGATATGCTAATTTTTTGAGATAGGAATTTTGGGTTTTCATGAGCTGTATGCCAAAATCATCAGTATTAAAACAATAAAAGACCTGAAATATTTCAGTTGGTGTGCAATGAATCTAAAATATATGAAAGTTTAATTTTTATCATTACATTATGGAAAATAATGAACTTTTTCACAATATGCTAATTTTTTGAGAAGGACCTGTATATATTATGTGTGAGCATGTGTGTGAAACAGACTGTCTCCGTGACAGTCCCCTTTAAGGCTAGAGCATTCTCACTCACTTCAGAAGCATCTTCAGTGAAGCATATTCAGCAGATTACAGCATATCCATTATTTCCAACAACAACAAAAAACATCAAAGTCTCATCCAACAACAAAAAATAAATGTTTATGTATTTGATCTGCTATGCTGCTGCGGCAGAGGAAATACAGAGACTTGCTGCTGCATATATAACACACATGAATAACCCCCATTATAGCATTCATGATCACCCCATAGCAGGACTATACAAGTGGAGCTGGGGATGGTGGAAGGTTTCTGAAGTACGCTGCAACTGCTACCACAAGAATTAGCCAAGTATTTGAATGTTGAGCTGCGAGCTCATTGGCTACCAATATAGGAGAGAACCAATCAGCTGTGACATGTGATGATGTAATTATGTCATATTGCGTTAGATCTATCGGACTGCGCCATCTAGAGTTTCAATGCCCGAACTCTGTATTACTGTCGTGACAACTCTCTGAGAGATTGGCATGGTAATGTACATGACAATGTTATTGTATTTTATCTTGGCGGAATAGATCTGCTACGCTGCTGCTCTTAATTGCATCTACAACATGTTTGAAACCTGTTAAAAGTGATTTTCATAATGGTTTTCTCTGAGCACAAAAAAATACTTTAAATATGACCTACAAACGCACACACATATAAATTAATTGGACAAAACCTTTGAAAGAGGATGCCCACTTCATAACCCCAATTACATGTCCATGCTCACTCAGCCCAACAATTTGTCTCAGTAAGGTATGAATGCGGCAACTCAACTTATGATCCTGTAGATGTATAAAGGCCATATTAATGTATGCCTGTGGGGTTGTTTGTACTGTATGTTGTAATTTCAATAAGGCCGCTGTATGGGTTCTCACCTAAGACTATGGTACAAAAAACAACAATACCACATTCTGTATATTGATTATTGTTTCCTTAGCCCCTTAAATGTGTCATCTATTTTAATAATGGGATTTTATTTATCACCTAAATATAGGCTGCCAGTATGTTTTGTGATTGAAGGGGGCTTGGTTAGTGGGGTCTCTCCCTCACCTTACTGATGTCACAGGATCAATTTTGGTTGACCAATCGTCAGAAAGGAGTCTCTCCTGACCACCCACATGTGGAAAATCGTTTATTCATTTTCTCCCTGTGTACCAAAAAACGAAACATCGAGCCGAATTCTTGTTTTTTTTTTTATACATAAAAAAATTAATACTGGTACAGTTTTATAGTTTCTGATTATTTCATTTCAAATAATAAAAAAAAAAAAACTATCAAAACGTACAAGGACTGATTTAGGCCATATAAATGCTCAAAATTACACCTGGATATGACAAATAACAAAACAAATGTACAGTCTATGTGCCTTTTGCTTGTTTAGTTCGAGTTTTGTCACAACACTCAAACATACATGTATGTGTAAAAAATACTCTGTATCTAACCAATGTGTATGCAAAATTGATGAACTTCACAGGTTTCTGAACTGATATGAGTAAAGATACCGAACTGGTTTGATTGAGCATTAGTTTGTTCACATCATCAAGCTTGCATCAGCTGACACCCCTGGCTGCTGTTTCTGACATGTACCCAATCCCAGTTTTGACACCTTTCACAGCCGTATCATTTAAATCCCCATCATTCTGCCTCTGCTTTCATTGCTTGGGCTGGCACAGACCATTCTGTTTTGTGTTGCATGGCTACACTCTAATAGCATTTCGCAATGAGAAATCTGCTATTTTTAGCACAAGGCATTCTATTATTACTACACCATGTCTTAACAGGACTCAGATGATAAACAACAGCTTTTTTCACAGAACACCTGTGAAAAATTGATCTAGTGGAGCCCTATTCTCTGTTCGTAAAAGTTGGCCAATAAAACACCAGCTCCACTCATTGCACACTGGCATGCTGAGAAATCACTCGCTCTCGCACCTCTACATAGCCATAGTATCCAGTGGTGCCTCATACACAAAGAACTTTCTGAATTTCTCTTGGAAGATGTCTCCAGAAATTTCTCTGACTCCATCGACTTATGCAACTCCATAATCCGCCTCGCAGGAAGGTCACTGCTAAAGGAAGAGAACTGTTCCTGTCAAGAAAATAGCTGACTGCCTGTCTCGTTTTAAATTCCAGCAGTTTAAAATGCTATGCCCAGATGCCTCTTCTTCCAGCCTGGCCTGCCCAGATTTTGCATTGACAGTTCTCACATGAAAAACACCACCCTGCAGTCTTATCTTTCTGGTGCATCACTGTACATGAGATCAAACCTAGCCAAATCTACATGAAAGTTTATGACTATGCTAGGCTTAATCTTTTAGAAGCCCGTCTGCAGTCCATCCATCTCTCCGTCTTCCTCTTCATCACACCATCCATCCATCCCTCATCCCCATTAACTCATAGAAGCCCTTGTCGGCAGCTTGGTTGGGACATCCCACTATTCGTCCTGCTCCTTTAACGACATTAAAAAAAGAAGTAAATGTTATGTATTTTGATCTGCGATGTGCTGCGGCAGGGTGAATTCCACTACACATAATAATTCTTTGATCCTTCATGGGATCACAGTGTCTGATATCACTTTCTAAAGAGCTGTATCATTGCAATTTTCCTTAATAAAATATTCAAAAGTTGACTGACGGATAATTCTAAAGGCATTCCAATTTGTGAGCTTGCAGCACACTAATGGAACCGAAATGAGCTAGAAGCAGCTGTGGGTGGGGCCGGTGGGGTAATGGGTAGGCTGTGTTTTAAAGCCTCAAGCAGTGCCAAGGAAACAGCGCTTGCCAGCTGACTTCTAGGCGGAAGTGAAAAAAGTTTGTGTTTCTTCATTCAGCAGGCGTTAAGAAGGAAACAGTTTGACCCACTGTGCCCACATAATTCAGAGAGGAGTAAAAACAGTTTTAACAGCTGTCGACTGCATGAATGCAGTTAATTGCGATTGTTTAAATGTAGAATGTTGTGTGTGTGTGTGGCTACATATAAATGGTGGTTTGATTACAGGTCAAAACCTTTCTTGGCCAAGTGGCCATGGCTTTTTTCCCCACTGGAATTTGGAAATTGGTTGCTCTATATTTTATGTTTTGCGTTGTTTTGATTTGTGCCATTTCATTTTGTGAGATCTGGCCTGTCTTATTTAGGTGGTATATCACTGTGTTGGGAGGTCTTGTTTGAGTTAGGTGTTTTTATGTGGCAGCTATTGTATATTATGGTTTGGTTTACTAACCTGAGCTTACCTAATTTCCAAGGATTGAGGAATCACTTGATAAGTATTAATAGGTTGCTAAGTCGCTTAGCTCTTAGATTTTTAATGTGAAAGTGGGGTGTTAAAACTGAGTTCGCAGTGATTGAACGGGATAAGGAGAAGACTGCTTTCTGTGACTCCTTTTGGCCTCTTTGAATACAATCCATGCCTAAGTTTTATTTGCAATGCACCAAGTACTCTCCAGAGGAGCATGGAAAGTGATTTTGGCGATCAATTGGTTCCAGTCCCTTCTGTTACATTTGGATCACATTAGTCATCTTTTTCTGCTTCCTTTGGTCTATCTTTAAGCTGAGATGGTTTTGGGGGAGTCTGCGACAAAATAATCTGAAATTGAAGTTCCAAAAAATGCAATTTTTTTCAAAAAAGGGTTAAGTATCTTGGTCACATAATTTCTCCCAGGGAAAGTGTCCACTGACCCAGAGAAAAATCAGTGCCATGAATCAACTGGAAGAGGACCAAGTAGACCTTAAAGAGTTAGCTCTCCACCCCCATTTTTACATCCATGGCCTTTGAATAGCTTCCAGGGGTTTTGCTCAATTAGCATCACCTCCCCTCTGCAGATTGGTAGGGGGCTCAGAAGGGTAGCGGTGGAAGGCGGGGTTCGGGGCACTGTTACTCTGCTGGAAGGACAATGGACAGATGGCTGCGGAGGGAATGCCTTTGTGGCTTTGAAGAAGTCACTGGTAGAGGGCCCAGTTTTAGGCTATGCTGATTTCAAAGTCATTCGTGTTAGAGATAGTGCTGGTCAGGTCCCTTTCTTGGTAGCTGTATTGTCTCAAGAAATAGGAGGCGGTGGAGCTCTATTGCTTAGCGCCAGGCCGTGGCTTTTCGCCTCTGCGGTGAAAAGAAAGCATGTTAAATTTCTTAGTTCAATGAAATTCTAGAGTCTGGCCCCAAGTGGCCAGCCTCTCCTGTAAAGTTGTAGGAATACCTGCTAGGTGTCAAGTTTCAGGTGGCTCCATAGATACTAATCCCTTGGAGTTACCCGCCAGACCGCCAAAATTGGCTGCCGTAGAGCAGCTGTGGGGCATCCACAGGCTGGCATGATTTTGATTTGGAGCAAGAAATATCAAGTGGTACAAGGGCAATCGTAATCTTGAAGATGCACTGCCAGCCCTGCTGTGTGGATCCAGCCTCTAAAAGGGATCAGGAAATTGCTTCTGGTCTAAAACTTTTTGCCCCATGAACTTTCCCTTAGTTAAGTGTTTAAGCCTGCTTGAACTAACTACTCTAGCCTCAGAAATAGCAGCTCTGCCCTCTCATGAAAAGGCCAGATATGCAAGCTCTTCAGGCAGCAGATGTGCATGTGCTGCATTTCTGAAATATTGTGGCTTAAAGAGGGAGTGGGTCCCTACTCGTTATGGAAAGGGCGAGGGAGTCTAGGAAGTAATGGAGCTTGTTAAGCCAGTGGAACGCGTGTTCTACAGGTAGATGGGTTTTGTGGCATAGAAGTCTGCTTGGCTCCAGGAAAGGTTAAGAGTGCTTCAGGGTTTTCATTGCCTGGGGTTCCTAAGGAGGAAGTTGAGGATATCACACCATCCGCGGGCGGCTAAGGTATAGAGAGGGACAACCACCTTGGTGAGGAGAGATGTTTTTTGGCCTAATCTGCGCCATGATCGTTGAACAATGGTGTATCAAATGTGATATCTATTTTACCCCCAAAACTTCTTACAACCAAAAGGCACTTAAAACCATCAAGCATCCCATGGAAACTTCTCGCTATTGATATTCTACTGAGTTGATTTTACACTTTTGGAGCCGGCAAGTGGGATGTGAGAATGTGCTTGTGGTTACTGGCGTGTTTTCTAAATTTACCCAAAGCTTATCAACTCGAGATCAAAGGCAAGTACTGCGCCCTCGCGATTCTGACGAGAGGGTGGTTCTATGTTTATCAGATTGTGCCAAAAGCGCATCCAGTGGATCAAAGGCGAATTTTTTGAAGGAGAATTGCTTAAGCGACTGCTTACCTTTATGGGATTCAGAAGAGTAGGACTACAGCATATCATCCAGGGAAATGGCGCGGTCTGAAAGGGTTTAATCACACTTTGCACTTGATTTATTATGCGTGCCTTGCTCATCGAAAAAGAAAAAAGGGTGTGGCAGCAGTCTTTACCTCAGTTACTTTTTGCCTATAATACCTGCGTCCATCAATCCACTGGTTACTCCCCTTATGAACTTATGTTTGGCCAGAGGCCAAAGCTTCCTGTGGATGCCCTTTTAGGGATGGAGGAAGAAGGTACTCCAGTGACTGCCCAGGATTGGGTGGTGAGTCATCGGAACCATTTGGCCTCTTTATATGTTAAGGCTAGGGAACACCTGGAAGTGCATTGGCCAGGCCGCAGCGCCACCATCCAGAGTCTGTGCCTATTTTGCCCAGTTGGTACGTTGGTTCTGTGTAAGAATCATTTCCCAGGGGCTCTGCATAAGATCCAAGATGTGTGGGAGCTCCAAGGTGTATATAAGGAGTGGTTTGGTGTTTGGAATGCGGTAGGCACTGTGTATAAGGTAGAGACAACTTAAGACCTACGCAGGCGCCCGGTGAAGAGTGTCCATCCAGCTCAGATTTGGGAGAGCTTCCTGATGGCAACATCAGAGACCATGGATAAAAGTGAGAGTGAGGTAAATATCCCCCCTCCAGCAGGATTGCTGTCAGAGTATGACCATCAGAGACCATTAGCTGAGGAAGAGGAAATGTCAGAGGAGGAGACTGTGGTTTTACAGGTAACAGGAGGGAGGTCCAGCAGCAGCTGCTAGGGGAGGAAATTGGGTGAGCTGGAGTCGGACCAGTGTTTAACTGAAGTCATTGATCCATCAGATTCCCAGTGTCCAGTGGAGGGTACTTGATTCATCGGGACCCTGGCTCCCCGATTATCCAGAATCGAGAATCAGAGCTGGGACGGGCAGTACGTTTGTTACATCGGGTCGGTTAGGGATGAGGGCCGGCCAGCATTCAAATTATTCAATCTACCAGGGCCGGTACGATCTTTGGAAAATCAGAGTGCCCCCAGGAATTCAGCCCTCAGTACGTTCCCTCTATGTCCCTTTTTTAGACCTTGGGATTAGAATGGTTGGTGATGGGGTTAAATGCTGTCACCGGGACGGTGACCTTTGAGGGTGGATGTAACTTCGGAATGAGTATGTTGTGCTGTTAAGGTGGGCGAGATGACGTAATGGGTGAGGCTGTGTTCAAAGAGTCGCTTGCGTCAAGGGAAACAAGCGTTTGCTCCTACGTTCTACAGCTTGGTGAGCCGAGTTTGTGTTTCTTCCTCTGCTGGCGCGTTGGCTACACTTTCATGCATTTCAGCAATGAGAAATCCTGCTATTTTTAGACAAAGTCATTCTATTATTACTCACCATGTCGGACGGACTCAGATGAAGAACAGCTGTTTCACAGAACCTGTGAAACTAGTGATCTTTTTGGTTATTTTTGTTTTAGATTGGTTGTGTTGGTTGTTGGTTTGTTTTTTCCTAGTCTCTTGGCTTAGAAGTGGCCTACTGTTTTTTTCCCCACTGAATTTGAAATTTGGTTGCTCTATTTTTGTTTTTCGTTATGTTTTGATTTGTGACATTCATTTTTGTGAGATCTGCCTGTCTTATTTAAGTGGTATATCACTGTATTGGGAGGTCTTGTTTGGTTGTGTGTTTTACATATTATGGTTTGATTGGGTTTGATTTTCTTTGGGTTTGATTTGTTTTCCTCCCATGTGGTGTATTTCCCATTTGTATGATTCTAGGTGGATTGTTTGCTACTTTGAGTGTCATTCTTATTATGTTTTCTTTTTGGATCTAAATTATGATTTGTTTGTTTAAGTAAATCTGGATTTTAGATTAATTATTTATTTTTCTAATTGTACTATTTTAGTTTGGTTTTGATTTGTTTGGAGCATTGTTTCTATTTCTTTTGAAAATTAACTTGTTCTTTATTACTTTAAATTCATTTAGAGTGGTGTTGAATTGTTGTAGTTTGTTTATTTTCTTTTTTGTGTTATGAAAAGTGTTACAAGTCATTTCAGCCATAAAAGAAGAACGGTGTATTTCTCATTTTATAAAATAAATCAACCCCTCTTTTTGTACTCTGGCTTCTAGCTCATTTATTTGAACTGCCTGTGCGAACAAGAAAAAAAAAAAAAAAAAAAATCAGGTCATTGTTAGGGTCCCCCATCCCAGAACTTGTGGGTGGCGTAGTCAATTTGGTCGACAATTTAGTAGCTACGAGCAACCCAAGGTCACACTAATACAGTATTTTGTCTTTTTTTTTGTCTTTTTTATTTGTCCCAGTATCTAAATTTTTGCCCTCATTCTTGAACCTCTATTCATCACTGAGGAGAGAAAAGCTATGTCCAGATCCTGGTTTGATGCTCGACGTCTCAACAGTGCACTGCCAATCCTGTGGCGCTGATATTTTAATACAGCACTAAATTTTGCTATGCACTGAACACGGCCCCCATAATGACCTTTGTTCCAATTTTTAATATAGATTTTCCTTCAAACTGAACATATATGGACCTGTATACCAGCAGCTAGATTGGTGGACGTATTTTTTAACATTTAAAGCTTTTAATACAGCTACAACTAAAATATATTATACATGTTGCTGCGGTGTCGGTGTCTCAGTAGTACTGAGAGGGATTTGTATATAATGACTAAAAAGATTTAAAAAAATATCTATCCTAACAACCACCCTTCCTATCCAGTTCCACATTTACTAAAACAAATAACAAAACAAAAAACTAACAACAAATATAGAAACTCCTACAAACGCATATTCAATAAAGTCAGGTGCAAAAATAAATTGCAAAATAACTATCAGCGGTATAATAATCTATTATCGGCAGTACAATTCTTTCACTACATTTTGGTAAATTCTGACAGTGCAATTTTAACGATAAAAACATAGTTTGTGCTGGAGCAAGTTGTTAGTAAATTTATGTCTCCCTAGTCTTCAGATCATCTATGATTCTTAAAGATTACAAGAAGATTTTTTTTTTTTTCACAAAAAATTGAATCACTAAGAGACTGTCGATTTTTTAATGTTCTGTTTGGAAAATAATTACTGATTGATGAATTAATATGCATGTCTTGATATCTGTCAACTATTCCAATCTGAGGGAGAAAAAAATAAGGAGAATGGGACAGCAAGGTCAAAATGTTCATATTTGTTGCCTGCTCGACCATAAGAGTTCCTATTGAGAGTGTAGAATTCATTTGCCGTCGGCGTGACACTACTGATGGGTTTGCTGGTTGGGGTTTAAATTACCTGTATACAGATTCCTAGGAATACTATGTAGCCACTTGCAAATATTTGTGCATCCCAATCAAGACAGGCAACCTTGTATGCAAGAAAATTGCATTACGCATTTATGTGATCATTTCATCTTTCTTGCTAATGGGTATTTCCGTTTCATAGAAAACAAATAATAAAGGAGCTCATAATAATATATGAAATAGGATACTACTTCATGATATTTTCTCCCAGAAGGTAGGAGGAGATATCTCTGTGTAGAAGATCATATCAGGAATCTTGTGTATGTAGATAATGTTAACTTAGAGTCAAAGTTAGTTTGATTTATACCTGTGCTGGAGTCAAAGTCCATTTTAATTTATAGGCATTGTACTGTTACTGTGTGGGGATGCCTGCGGATCCCTCAGCCATTGTATACAAGAAGAGACAAAGAATGGTAATACAAGGTCGCCCCTGATACATTTGCTGCATGGACCTTGTATCCTATTTGTTTTACATTTTGCTGTCCTATATAAAGGCTCTGGTAAAGGTCCCCTTTGGTCAAAATTTGTCCCTTAGAGCTCATTACTGATCATCAAAATTATATATTCACTGCTTTTTTTCTTGTGAATGGCACAATGCCATTGCCTTAAACAAATGGCTTGAGATATAACTATACACCCTTGCCCTCAGCTACTATACGCAGATCTAGGAATACCTAAATTAGCCCCACCTCAACTTCAGTCCCACTTAGCCAGGGCCTCCCTGATCAATGAAATACTGACCCAGTAAAACTATATAATGCTTTACTGTGAACCTTCCACAGTGGATACTGTAATAACAGTCATTAAAGCTACTTATTGGCCCGACAAGTTGTGTCCCCTAAAAATGCTTTTTTTGCTGGTAATCTTTTTTGGCTACATTTTGCATGCAATTTCTATATGTTATAATCCATGTATAAAATGAACGTTTGTATAAAATGGAGAGAGAGGATATGGTAATAATAGGAATCTATCCCTTAACATCGGATTGGTTATTGAATTTTGGCGGACATAGCAAACCGAGGGCTGTTTTTAGAAATAACATTCTCCATTCAGTCGGTTCCACTTTCGGTTGCAAAGAAATGACTATGGGATCTCGCTTACTTGTGCCATCTGCTAGAAGACACCCCTATATTCACACCTGAAAGGCCAATGACGCGGGCTTACGCTCTGAGAGGGAGAATCTGATGGCGGCAGCCATAAAGACGTGGTTTATGGGCATCATGGCATTACTATCAGGGACTTTGGTCTCTGTGGGCTTACGCTCTGAGAGGGAGAATCTGATGGCGGCAGGGCTCCCTATCAATGTGGTGGCCACAATTCAGAGCACTAGAGTGCCATCAACGAGAGGGCTTTACACGTTGAAGTGGCACATGTTTGTAGATTGGTGTGAGGGGAAATGTTTGTAAATTGGTGTGAGGGGAAATCTTTAACGCTGTATCAGTGCCCGATTGCATAGATTTTGACTTTTCTGCAGGAATTGTTTGAAGGGGGTCGCTCCCATTCCACGATGAAAGTTTATCTAGCAGCCATCTCAGCCTGTTATGAGGGCATAAACGGTGCTGTGCCGAGTGCGCACCCGCTTGCCGTTCGGTTCCTTAAAGGGGCACAGCGTCTGAGGCCCATTACACAGTCAATCGTGCCATCATGGGACCTAGTTCTGGGCCGCGGCGTTAACTGCAAGTCAGTTGCATGTTAAAATCATTTGCAAAACTACCGCCAGGTGGCGCAAAGGGACGGATTGTGAACTGAATGTGATTGTAAAATGTTGGTTTGTTAATGGAGATGAAAAGACAAAGTAAAACAACAATAACATTATAATATAATATTGTAACATCCTTAAAAACCATAAGAAAATTTTCAGTGAGTTAATTTCAAAATGTGGGATAGTCTTAGGCTCATTTCGGTTCATTCTTGGTTAAAAAAAATACAATAAAAATGTCTTCAGGTTCCATATGCAAAGCGAAATGAGAATGGTCCAACGGACCAAAAATGGAGTATTTTCTGTTTCAGCTGTTTGATCACGCTGGTGCCTCACGCGTACATATTCATTGGAAAAAGTGCAGCTGTTCACCGTGCCATCCTAATACTGAAACACGGGTGAACTACAAAGCCTATTTTCAAATGGGCAACATCACGAATATGGAAACGTTTGGATTTCTCCAGAATGAGAGAGCCCAACCTTACCTTATGTTTCCTTTAAATTATTATTATTATTTCATTTTAATTTTTTTTATAACTAAAAATAAAATAATCCAATAAAATTTATACATAAAAATTATAAATTTTTAATTATTGTTCTGTTCTGATAAATTTGTTAAATGTAAAGGATTTGTTGTAAAGTGAGGGGAACTAAAAATATCCTGTTGGCGCCTATAACATTATTAGGCCTGCCGTTATAATTTCTGAATGTACTAAAATGCAACTTATACATGACTTTTTTCCTCTCACACAAAAAAAAAAAACGAAAATAGGTGATTACGAAAATAGGTGATTAATCAGTTAAAATTTGTTACTGTGGGTTAAAAAAAATTACATTATATACTTAGGAACAGAGTATGGGCCTAATCTAGGCTATGTTGTTAACTATTTACAAGTGTCGTGTATGTTTTTAACCAGGTTTTTATTTTTTATTATTTTTTTCATTGCATCTGAAAATGACTTCACATCCAAGTGCATCACATTCACGTCCCGCGCTCTGCGCAGAACCTGCTTCTCGCGTTGCTCAGCTGTGGATGATTTCAAAATCTTTGATATAAGTTTGCTGTCCCATTTTATACAGGAATTGTTAATTTAATAAAAGAAAAAAAAAAAAAAAATAAATTAAATTTCAAGCTAAAATCCAACAAACAACCAAGGACATAAGATACAAGATAAAATATCATATATAATAATTAATAAAAGTAAAATAATTTATAATTGTAATAAATATAATCATTTACACTCTTGCATTATTACTGCATCCCGTTAATGTACACCAATACTGAGGTGCAAACAGTATGTATCCGCTAGTATAAAGTATAAATGGCATCTAATTATTATTTACACTTATTGCAAAGAACTGCTATTTTTACATGGTAAATATAATACAGTCGTGGCCAAAAGTTTTGAGAATTACATAAATATTAGTTTTCAAAAAGTTTGCTGCTAAACTGCTTTTAGATCTTTGTTTCAGTTGTTTCTGTAATGTACTGAAATATAATTACAAGCACTTCATACGTTTCAAAGGCTTTTATCGACAATTACATGACATTTATGCAAAGAGTCAGTATTTGCAGTGTTGGCCCTTCTTTTTCAGGACCTCTGCAATTCGACTGGGCATGCTCTCAATCAACTTCTGGGCCAAATCCTGACTGATAGCAACCCATTCTTTCAAAATAACTTCTTGGAGTTTGTCAGAATTAGTGGGGTTTTTGTTTGTCCACCCGCCTCTTGAGGATTGACCACAAGTTCTCAATGGGATTAAGATCTGGGGAGTTTCCAGGCCATTGACCCAAAATTTCAACATTCTGGTCCCCGAGCCACTAAGTTATCACTTTTGCCTTATGGCACGGTGCTCCATCGTGCTGGAAAATGCATTGTTCTTCACCAAACTGTTGTTGGATTGTTGGAAGAAGTTGCTGTTGGAGGGTGTTTTGCTACCATTCTTTATTCATGGCTGTGTTTTTGGGCAGAATTGTGAGTGAGCCCACTCCCTTGGATGAGAAGCAACCTCACACATGAATGGTGTCAGGATGCTTTACTGTTGGCATGACACAGGACTGATGGTAGCACTCACCTTTTCTTCTCCGGACAAGCCTTTTTCCAGATGCCCCAAACTATTGGAAAGGGGCTTCATCGGAGAATATGACTTTGCCACAGTCCTCAGCAGTCCATTCACCATACTTTCTGCAGAAGATCAATCTGTCCCTGATGTTTTTTTTGGAGAGAAGTGGCTTCTTTGCTGCCCTTCTTGACACCAGGCCATCTTCCAAAAGTCTTCGCCTCACTGTGCGTGCAGATGCGCTCACACCTGCCTGCTGCCATTCCTGAGCAAGCTCTGCACTGGTGGCACTCCAATCCCGCAGCCGAATCCTCTTTAGGAGACGATCCTGGCGCTTGCTGGACTTTCTTGGACGCCCTGAAACCTTTACAAGAATTGAACCTCTTTCCTTGAAGTTCTTGATGAACCTAAAAATTATTGATTTAGGTGCAATCTTAGTAGCCACAATATCCTTGCCTGTGAAGCCATTTTTATGCAATGCAATAATGGCTGCACGTGTTCCTTTGCAGGTCACCATGGTTAACAACGGAAGAACAATGATTTCAAGCATCACCCTCCTTTTAACATGTCAAGTCTGCCATTCTAACCCAATCAGCCTGACATAATGATCTCCAGCCTTGTGCTCATCAACATTCTCAACTGAGTTAACAAGATGATTACTGAAATGATCTCAGCAGGTCCTTTAATGACAGCAATGAAATGCAGTGGAAAGTTTTTTTTGGGGGATTAAGTTAATTTTCATGGCAAAGAAGGACTATGCAATTCATCTGATCACTCTTCATAACATTCTGGAGTATATGCAAATTGCTATTATAAAAACTTAAGCAGCAACTTTTCCAATTTCCAATATTTATGTAATTCTCAAAACTTTTGGCCACAACTGTATATCTCTATTTCCACTATAGTGTAAATAGCATCTAGAGCCATTTGCACTTAACCTACTATAAATAGGATCTATAGCTAAGAAAGTGTGCTAATTCCACTTAGTGTAAATAGCCGCTGGTGTATTTTTCTTACCCTATTGGCAGATCATTTGTAAAATAAGAAAAGTGCACTTAAATTGTTATTATTATTATTTTTTTTTTTTGCCCATGGGATACCATGAAAATTAATAGCCTATTAGTTCAATAACCTACTGTTCTGCCAGTTCTCACCTCTAATATTATAACAATGATAAGAATTAAACTTGTATTGACTCTGAAGTATGCAGATGTCTTTTTGGCAGGAGCTGTTGCCATGGTGAATCATTATATTGGAGATCCATTGATCATGGCTTTTCATAGTCATGGTGCACACGCTAAATTCAGAGTCAACCACCTCAGAGTTGACCGAACTTACTCAATTCAGCTGTTCTGAAACCAAAAACTCAGAGTTTCCCATCTCAGAGTAAGTCAACTCAGAGTTCAAGTTTTAACTCAGAGTTGGTTGAACCTCCTTATTGAAATGGGCCCCTGGAGGGCTGCTGTCCTGCAGAGTTTAGTTCCAACCCTAATCAAACACACCTAAACAAGCTAATCAATGTCTTCAGCATTACTTATGAAACAGACAGGTAAGCCTTTTTTAAGGGGTGGAGCTGAACTCTGTAAAGAACATCAGTACTGCTGCCCTCCAGCACTACATTTTTTTATCGCCAAGTTTCCTCTATCTCGTTTACTCGGATGTACAACACTGATTACATTGCATGAGTGCCCACTACTGGCAGAACCCTTGGAATGGGCTGAATTGGAATATCCTATGCCCTTGATCACTTAGAATCTGCTATGGAGTTGGTTTATTGTTTACATTCTTCCCCTTAGGTATTTGTTTGGTGCAGCATTCTATTCACATATAGGTATGGTTAGGCTGTTATAAATGTTAAAAAACTAAATAAATTTATTTGTTGTTTAGGGTGGGGATAAATTAAATGTGATCTGTGGTGACGCCACAATCGTTGTGGTCTATGGAGAGGACTGAAGTGTACATATGAAGCAGACTCACTCACTTGTTCAAAATCAAGGGGTCCAGGATCTTTTGCCCTGATTTTCACTCTCTCACAGTTTTGTGGAAATCGCCGACAAATCTGTGCTTGTTCATGCGAGTGACAATCATGTAGTGTTTGTTATGAAAAATGTGATCTGGGAAAAGCGTCAATGCATCGCCAGTGCCTGTGTGATATTTGGCATGCTAAATAGCTGGACCTGTTGGCGATTCTTAGTCCTGCAGTGTTAAATGTGTTTTGACTGGAAATGACACAGGTGACAACTAACAGCCAATATGAGGGCAAGATACAGAACAAAGGAAATGTTGGGGCTGAAGTCATAGATCTGAATCAAAACATCAGCACATATGGCATCTGCAAGAATCATTCTCTCTTTCATATTCTTCTTATGTCTTTTTTTCTCACTGCAAATCAGCGTACAGACAACTTGGACTGAAAGCTTTTTGCGGGCTACTATTTTTGGCATGGATAAATCCATTCTCTTGAATCTTACTTTTTTCCATTTCAGTTCTCAAGTGTGTTTAGTTGTGAAACATAGTTTGTAGACAATGAAAACTCAGAGTTGTCAGCGATTCTTCCTACTGAAAAGGTGTGTAATCTTTTTCCCAGATATGTCTTGGCTAGGATTTCTATATTGCCTAAAATACCCTGTTGAAAAAAACAGCATATGCTGGTTAGGTATGTTTTGATGCTGGGATGCTGGTCCTTTGCTGGTTTATGCTGGTCCTTTGCCAGTAAAAGGACCAGCATAAACCAGCACATGACCAGCATCCCAGCATCAAAACATACGTAACCAGCATATGCTGTTTTTTCAGCAGGGTATCCAGGTTTTGAGTCTGACTCCAAGTCCAGAATTGAGAACCCCAATTCTAACGGTGTCACACAGCACATTATCATTATAGAATCCTGCTGAATATACACCAGAGTCTCCTGGGGGCCGTTATTTGTATGTCGGTAACTCAGTTAGCTGGATTTTACTGTTGAAAGTTTGGCATGATCTTGGATTGTTTGGTTCTTTGAAGCTCATCTCGGAGTTGCTGTCATAGTAACAGGTCTGTAAATTTAAACCTGCTCAGGAGCAGGCTTTTTTCATGTAAACAGGATTAGATCGCATCTGTCCCAATCACAGTTACTTTATTATCTAAAATTATTGTCCCTGGTTCACCAGGGTACTCTTGTAATAATTACAAAATTAAATTGAAAATAATACATTTATAGTCTGATTACTCACTGAAAAATGTATTCATCATTAACCCAATTACGAAGTAATTTTTTTGAGTCTTTCACACATGCTATAACGATAATGTAGAATCATGCATTAATTTGAAAGATGACAGCTATTATGGGAGTGGCTTGATGGAGCTCTTGGCGTTTAGCAAGCTGATATAACAAGCAGTAAACAAAGACACAGCTAAACATCCAAGCCAAGAAGCACAGCAATATTTGCACATAAACACTATATTCACTACATAAAAAGTCTAGAATTTTTATTAATTAAAATATAATCTAAAAACTGCACATTTCATTTATTTATTATAACATTTATGTAGTTTTGTTCGCTTGGCTGTTTCCTTATGAAAGTCTAGAAATTAGTAAATTTTTTCATTTTTTTAGCACGTGTGAGTGGGATGTCACATACTGATGTTCTATGTGAGATCTCGCATATCAGTCCACAAATGAAATGTGTCCATGACTTCACACTTTTGATACAGATGTGCAGCAACTGCAGAATAAAGATGCGGTCACACTACGCTTTTGATTCCATTTCATTCATATGAACACAAATGCGGGAGGACCTGCGAATTCGCATCACGTGACTATGTGTAAAGAGTAGAAAATTGATACATGAAGGTGTGACATCTTGGCTGAATTAGAAAAAAAAAAAAAAAAGTTAAATGTAGTGAAGTCAAGTACATTTTATATTTTGAATATACTATTTGTTAAATGTTGAATTCATGTTTATAAAAAAGACACTGCAGAGCATGATGTCATATCACGACGTAGTGTCCGAAGAAAATTTGCATGCTCAAAGTCTAGCGTGTCCGCTGCTTACTTGTGAGCATATGAATTTCTTAATTTGAGATTTGTAGAATAGGATTTGGGCACCACCAGAAAATAATTTGAAAAGGTGTAACTGTTGTGTTTTTTGTGAGAGAAAAAAGTTTGCAACTTCTAAAAAAGCTTTTTCTCTGTAACTTCAAATATACTCATGTGACTATTTTTTTAAAACTACAAATCCCACTGTCACAGGTGCTCAGTTTTGCTATAATAATACCCTCACAGAACATGGTAGTAATCAGCCATCCATGCAAAAGCAGAGGGCAGTGTGGTGTGCTGTTGGTACATATGTCCAGGCCAACATCTGATGTCTTCATGCCTTCAGCTGGGGATCCCAGAGAACCTGCCATAAAGAGAGCACCGTTTAAAATCTATTGTACATAGCCATTACAATGTATCTCATCTGGTAACACAAATTATTATTACAGGTTTAATTTAACTTTAGCTCAATAGATGATAGTTACTTTTGGGCAATATTATGCTACAAATGTTTTGACCTGCACTCTTTAATATTTGTAATTTTTATACAGTATTAACGATTAATGAAAAATATAAAGCATCCATGTATTAATGTAACAAACCTCATTTGGATAAATATGATGGTGGACACCCTGAATCACGGTTACGGTTACACAGGAAAGCCGGTCAGTGATGTGTAGAAGGAGGAGCATAGAAGGGCAGAAAGAAAATGGAGAAATGACAAATTACAAGTTTCTTATCAGTTATTGCAAAATTCTTTGGTCAAATTTCAAGATGCAGTTGCCTTGTAAAGGTCTTAATATTTTTCAAATCTGATTTCTCAAAATTCCCATTGTCCAAAGCTTCTCCTTCGGGATTGGTGTTGGTAATAGCCGAGAGTTGTGTGAGAAGTTTTGGTGTTTCTTCATAAACAAAATCTTTGAGACAGGTTCAGTTCCATCCTGTTTTAAACATGCAGTGGTTCATCTGCTGCTAAAGAAAGCAAATCTGGATCCTGCTGATTTTAACAACTATAGACCTATTTCAAAATTGTCATTATCATCAAAAGTATTGGAGAAAGCTGTTTTAAATCAGTTATCACATTACTTTATTTAAAATAATATATTGGATCCTTTTCAGTCTGGTTTAAGATCTAAGCACAGCACTGAATCAGCTTTGTTAAGAGTGGTAAACAACATATTATTTGTGGATTCTGGAAATTGTGCAGTTTTGGTACTGTTGGATTTAAGTGTAAAAAATTTTCACGTCGCTTCATAAAATTACTGTAGAACCACTCTTGTCACGTTGACTGTTGTAAGGACGTCTTTAGTACCTTTATGGATCTTGAGAGTTTGGGTGGCAAACCTCTCTGAGCCATCGGATTTGATCAAAAACATGTTAATTTGTGTTCTGAAGATGATTCAAAATGACATGAGGGTATTTTCCGAGCTAATAATGTAACATTAAACCTATCAAAATAGGTTAATACAGATTGAAGCCTGTTGTGTTCAGTCTTTTGATCTGGGACAGTGGCAGCTATTAGGAAACTCACCATCTTCATGTACCAAGGCTTGATGGCATCAAGGCCTTGTCCTGAAGAATCTCGGCACCAAACTCTAGGGATTACATCTGGTAACAAGAGCACAGCCATAACTGTAAGAACTCTAATGATATTTTTACA
This sequence comes from Cyprinus carpio, assembly GCF_018340385.1. Classification (NCBI taxonomy): domain Eukaryota; kingdom Metazoa; phylum Chordata; class Actinopteri; order Cypriniformes; family Cyprinidae; genus Cyprinus; species Cyprinus carpio. The sequence continues at coordinate 46,792,298 of NC_056599.1, forward strand.
ACCTGATATTGCATTGGTGATTTAATTCAAACATTTTAGAGGCTAAGAGTAGGAGCAGTGAGCAAGTTGGCCAGATATCTGTGAAAAATAACAAATACTTTTTATTTTAAATGCTGACTGTGGTTCAGGGGGTCGACAACTTCAGGCATTTAAGAATTTATCAGTAAAAAATGCATAGACACCATACTACAGTGCTCCACTCAAAAAGTTATTTATTTCTGAGAAACATAACTCAAAACAGACCTAGAGAAAATATATTAATGACCATAACATCCTATTATAATAATAGTTTATCATTACTACAACCACTATAACATTATATTTGTCACCTATGCCATTTCGCTGATTATTTTACCCTAAAGTGTTTTCACAGACACTAGGTCTGTCAAGATAACAACTTTTTGTTGTGCGATATATTGCCCCAGAAATGATTGCGATAAGCGATATTATTTTCATTTTATGCCACTGAATATATAATCATAATGTAACAGCATAATAATGCAACAAGGCCTACACACTTCCAAATGACAACAAACTTTTAATTTTTAAGAATATTTAGATTATGGAAATTAAGTATCAAATTTTTAGATACCTTAAAAACTTGAATAAATACTAACAAATACCAAAAAAGAAAAATGCACAAAGAATTCGTATGGAGTTTTTTCCATCTACAGAATTTTTTCCCTGACCATCTTTTCTCTGTAAATTAAGGGTGCACACTATTACTGAAAAACACAACCCCTACTTAGCAGTCAGATGCACAAAGGCACAGATCCCTAAACAAGACCATATGTGCAGATGAAACTTCTTTTGTAGAAGCATTTTTTACGTTTGAACTAGCACCTCATGACCACACCACGATATGTATGAGAAGCTGCAAAAGACACAGGTGCAAGTGGAATGTACAAAACATAGTGACATTAATTTTGAGTAAATATAATAATAATAATAAATAATAATAAGTAAATATGATGGGTGACAAATTGCGTCACCAAAAATTATTGAGGTCATGTACATATATTGCATGATAAGTCAATATATTGCTTATTGCGACAGGCCTAACAGACACTTTTTGATTTTAAATAACTTTCAATAACAAAAAATCTTACAGAGCCCAAACTTTTGAACAGTAGTGTATTTTAGAGGTTTTGCTTACTAGTCATATGGTTTTTAGCCTGAGATTTTCTTTGACAGGAGTGCAGGCCATCAGCATGGAAGAATCTAGGAACATAAACAGTTTATCACAGGGCATATATAATATAAGGTTTATTAGAAGGAAACAAGCTACAGCAGAGGTAAAATGCAGATAAGATAAAGTAGCATGTACATACAATAATTTCTTAACAGAATTTGTTTTAGACTTCATTTTATATTGCTCAGTGTTACTTACGTTTGGATGTCAGAACCTTACAAACTGTAATAAAAATAATTTTGCACAAGAAAATAACATGCATGGTGATATAGGTTAAATATTTTGTGGGGTAACACTTTGGTATAGGGAACACATATTCACTTTTAACTTTTGCCTCAATAAACTAGATAGTACAGTTGTACTGTTTAAGTTTAGGTATTGGGTAGGATTTAGGGATGTAGAATATGGTCATGCAGAATAAGGCATTAATGTGTGCATTATAAGTACTAATAAACAACCAATATGCAAGCTAATAAGCAACTAGTTAAAAGTGAGAATTGTTCCCCATACTAAAGTTCTACCTTTTGTGGAAAAAAAAAAAATTTATGAAGTTATTTAATGAGCTTTCTCAGTTCACCTGTGTTTCCTACTTCTCTGTCAGCAGCTCTGTTGGACCTTCCCCCTCCATTGCCTCTGTTGTTGTAGAATTATTTTTTCACTCCTGAAATCACAGAATATTTTTTTTCATTTTTTTCTACATTCTACATTGGTATTAAATTATTAAACATAAGACTTAATGGTGGTCATTTGTTTACCATGAAAGATCAAAACGCGCTTAATTTCCTTTTCGCGCTCCTGTAAATGATGGAAGTTCTTAAGATGGTTAATATGCTAACAGACTTTTTCGAAGACACTAAACTATTTCAATAGTATTTAATATTATTCGACAGAAGCGTGTCAATTACAAGTAAGAAATGTGTCCTGAACAGTTGTATATTATTTGTGTGATTTTAGGTTACTAAACTCACCTGAAACTAAGCAGAGAAAAGAACAGCAACAGACAGAGTTAATTCGCAGCTTGTCCATTACTGTGGTGCCGCCCATTTCCATGGTGACTTCTCCAGTGTTTGAATCAACATGCACGGCCATTAAAATCATAGACTGTATAAAGATTAAAACGCATCAAAGACACACAGCATTTACATAAACATCTACAATTGCTAGTTTTAATGACCTGGTCGGTTTATTTAACCCTCTGAGGTCTAAGGGGGTTTTGGGGTCCTGGAGAAGTTTTGACATGCCTTGACTTTTGTGCTTTTTTCAGTTGTTTCTAAACATATACATGGCTAAAGTCTGAAAACACTGTATTCAGTACAAACTGGGCTACAATAATATGTATATAGCATGTATGTACATGATTGTGTTTTTAAGAAAACAACGTTAATTGTGTTTTTAGTGAAAAACTAAAATTTTGAAGTCAATGAAATAAGGTCATAAAACAAATAAAACAATATTTGTGTCACAAGACTGTAAATTCTGGAGCATGTAGCCTTGAATTTTTGCTGCAAAAATGTATGTAAAAATCATCTTGTTTACTCACTCACAGAAAACAATAGATTGATTTAAAATTTCTTAGACACTTTTTGTTTAGAAAGGGCATATGCGAGTAGGCATGATTGACCATCAATATTAGTGTGATTCACACCTTAGAAGACAAAGGCCTGCATAATGAGCCTTTCAGTCAGGTGTGTGACCAAGAGGGAAGAGTTACAAGAAAGAATGTGAGGACAAAATAAATGCATATATTTTTATGTTTGTAGTTTATTTAAAATATATTTAATTATCCCACAATATAACTTGAGATTCACTTGCAAGTGCAGTTAAACAGTTTATTAGGAACAATCAAAGCTGATTTTCAAAGCTGAATTCTTAGCATCATTACTCCAGTCACACAATCCTTCAGAAATCATTCTAATATTCTGATTTGCTACTCAAAAAAACAAATATAGATATATATATTTTTTCCAGTTTTTTTTTTGATAGATTGAAAAGAACAGCATTGTTTGTAACATTTATCATATTGTTTTTATTTATCATCACATGTGTGCTAAAAAAAAGTTTTTAATTTTCTATATATACTGACTCCCAGCTTTTGAATGGTATAGTGTATATTGTTACACTTGAACTAAGACTGGGGTAATGATGTTGAAAATTTAGCTTTGATCACAGGAATAAATTAAATTTTAAAGTATATTCAAATAGAAAGCAGTTATTTTAAATATAAAAAATATTTCACAATATTACTGCTTTGGCAAACAGGTATTGACTGGTATTGTGTAATGTTGAAATATATAAATGAACATCACATAACTAGCATTTCCAAAGTGTATATAGTTTATGTGCTCTCAAATAAACTAAATGATAAACTGCATTATTAACATTATTTTGATGGTCGCTGATACTAGTAGTACAGTAGAACATTTAGATGATGTGAATGAAACTTCATAATGTTTCACTTTGATTATACATTTAGTCAGGAATTATAGTTTGGAAAAAAGTCTAACTAGTAAAAATGTGTACACGTAATGTGAAAACTAACAACAAGTATGTGTATATATGTAAGACTTTACTCATGTATATGATCTCTGCTGGATAAAGCACTTCATTTTTTTTCTGAGGAAATCCAAAACTCAAATCCTGAGGTAATCCTCAGCGCATCTTCTTGTGGTGAATTATGTCTTATTCCTCTCAGCGCGAAGCAAATAGTAAAATAAAAAAAAAAACTTGAAGAACAGTCTCACTGCTTTGTTTTCTGTGGTATGTCCGTTTACCCGTTGCGAGCTTCACGTGGAACATTTTAATGTCAATAGCGCATTCAGCGTGGGGGCGTGGTCCCATTAGATATAATGAAGGGAGACGTAAAAGACAGACATCGCATTGTTTTCATATGGATTACTTAATCACAGAATATTTGTTTTCGGTAGCACTTGCTTAGTTTAAAAGTAGACATGTCAAGCTTTCTATAGATATATCTCTCATGTCTCTGTGTTGAGTATTTACTGAGTTACAGTTCATTTTAATGATGCATTTCTAAATGAAGATCACCGCAGACCAAGGCTGCAGACAGCACACCTTATTTTTCTTTATTTTGTAAATGCACAAAGTTTTGTTGTTATTTTGTATGTATACAAATAAAAGTAGACCCTTTACAGATTCGATTGATGTATTGCTGTTTATCTGTATGATCAAAACTGAAAGTGTAATTTAAGTTCTTTTCAGGGTTATCAGGAGAAGATGCCTCAACACGCATATACACGTGAATCGACTCCAGAGGGTTAACAGAGGACAAGATATGTTCAGATCAATTTGGCTACTTACAAAAACTTCAGCACTACAGTATGAACGTTTCTGAGCTAAAAACAAGCTGGGCTGACCTAGCCTTTTGCTGCGCATCTAATGTTAGCCCTTTGCCTCCAAGAAATTGTGATTACAAACTGCCTGTAGTAAACAGAGTGCCTTAGTAACTTTTAAGTGTCACAGAATTAACAAAGGATTTTTTTTTTCTAATTTACCTCGAGTGAAATCTTACCTGAAAACGCTCTTGGTTACTAACGTAACCTCAGTTCCCTGAGATGAGGGAACGAGATATTGCTATGGGAATTACCCTTTTCTCCAAATACTACTGAAGCCTTATTGAATCACTCCAGTGCAACTGGCCAATGGTGTTCAAGCGTGCAAAGTATGAGGGGCCCCCCACTCTATATAAAGCAGCGCTTGTACATCATCCATTCAGAATCTTGACTGAAGCACTTGAAATTCTAAGATCCTGAGATAGGTGACACGGCAATAAGAGCAATGTCTTGTTCCTTCATCTCAGGGAACCGAGGATACGTTAGTAACCGAGAGCGTTCCCTTGCGATTCGGTCACTCTTCATTGCTATGGGAACGTATAAAATCCCGCCGTGTCACAGTGATGGAGCCTGGCTTGACTAAGTATGTTAAGTTTTACATACGGAACCGTAATGAGAGCAAACACAGCTCAGGTCTACAGGACCTAGTCGAAACCATGTAAAGTCAAGGGGGGCACGGCAACTAGATGATGCCCCATCACACCAGGGGCGGAGTTAATGCCAGTGAAACAAATGTGAAATGGCGGCGTCTCCGGTGGCATCACATAGATTGGTTAAAGTTTGTTTAATTTCAATTGAATTATGTGTTATGATGCAATGGCCGTACCGGTGCTCAAATAAGTAGAGTATGATGGTGATCATGTCCTAAAAGAGGTCATGAACATTATCATAACAATGTGATCAGCTGATAGGGACAGCATTGAATTAGTGGTACGTCAATACAGGGGTGTATACGACCTAGTAGAAATCATTGAGGCAAGCGCCTCAGATCATAACTGAGGCTGAGTAGGTGCGTGCGCTGCTTGCGCATGTGCACTGACAGAACATGTGAGGCAAGGGACGACACATCTTAGGTTATAAACCCTTGCAAAAGTGCTGGGTGATGACCAGCCTGCCACCATGCAAATGTACTGAATAGATATGCTATTTGCCCAGGCCCACGAGGACGCGAGTCCACGGGTTAAGTGAGCCCGAATCCCTATAGAACATTTCACGCCCTTAGAGCCAAAAGCCAAGCAATTGCGTTGACAATCCAATGTGACAGCCTTTGCTTGGACACAGGCAGGCCTTTTGTGCGCCCTCCAAAGCATACATACAACTAGCTGCTCCAAGAGCCTGAACTGTATAGAACACTCGGTATAAATGCGCACTGCACGTACAGGGCACAGCAAGAGTGTATCGAGTGGCTCCGGTCCGGGCAATGTTTCTGGGCAAAAGCAGTTAGTGTTATGACCTGCGCTTTAAATGGAGTCGAAAGCACTTTAGGCACATAACCTTTCCTAGGCTTTAAGTTGAGTCTGCAATCACCTGTCCCGAACTGAATACACAAGTTGTCAATTGACAGTGCCTGCAGGTCCCCAGCTCACTTAACAGAGGACAGCGTGAGCAGGATTGCTGCCTTTAGAGAGAGCACATGCAAGCATTCTGATTGTATGGGGTCTCTCTTCAGTGGGATAGACGACGGGGGGATACCAGCATCTTCACCAGCTCTGGGAACCACGGCTGATTGGGTCATTTCGGTGCCACTAACAAAACAGATTTATTTTCCTCTCTGATTTTACGAAGCACTAGAGGCAGAAATTTCACTGGAGGAAAAGCATACTTGCTTACTTTCGGCCAGCTGTGAGCTAGTGCATCCACTCCCAGTGGGACAGTGTGTCAGTGAATAAAACATGGCAGTGAGTGTTCTCCACTGATGCGAAGAGATCCACCTCCGCCCTGCCGAATACACTCCAAATCATGACTTTAAAAGAGTGTAATATCCACTCTCTGTGGATTACCCCCACCCCTCTCACAGTTAATTCGCGCCGTGATTCAGGCGTCTGGGGACAAGTACTTCCCGGATAGAGAGGTGTCAATCTGCCCACAGAAGAAGGTCTCTCGCCAGCCGCAGTAACGGCCGCAAGCTCATGCCCCCTTGGTGATTTATAGACGTTACCACTGACATGATGTGACGGTGGAGAATGTCCAAGACAAAGCACTCGAGCGCTAGTTTATGTGCCACAACCCCCATGACAGTTTATGTGCCCACAACTTCTCTATTTCTGACCACGTCCCGAAGGCTGGTCTGTCGTTGCTTATGGCTCCCCCACCCATGCTCGATGCATCTGTTGTAACAGTCTTTCCCTGATCACTTAGCCAATTAAGAACACCCCCGCGATACAGTGTCCTATTGCACCAAGGGGTCAGCGCATCCCAGCACTCACGTGTCACTTTCAAACGCAAGGTGCCCATGCGCTCTGAGGCACTGAGTACTTTAGCCAGAGCTGAAGTGCTCACATATTTACGAGCCCTAGTTTGCATACTGTCGAGGCGGCAGCCATCTGGCCAAGCATCCTCTGAAAGCATCTCAGCGGGGGATAGTGCCCTCACCTTTAAGACTTCGAGAGAGCGATCAGTTTTTTTTTTTTTTTTTTTTTTTTTTGAGCGCTCCTCCGACAGACATGCTCACATATTGATTGAATTCAGCTCCACTCCTTAAAGTGAGACGTTCTGTACCAGCAGCTCTTTTGCATACTCAGTCACACCCTTATAGCTTTGAAGATGAGCGAGGAGTTTGAGCTTGTTGCTGAGCAGCGCGCTCAGGGTAGGGCCGTTAATTGGTAAGCGCTATCCCCTCTAATCCAAATCTCAGGAAACGCCTGTGGCGATGGGCTACCTGAATGTGAAAATAAGCACCCTTTAATCCCCACAGAGATAAACCAATCTCTCAGTCTGATGCGTGAGAGGACTTGTCTCAGCATAATCATATTGAATGAGCGCTTCAAAAGCACGCATTTCAGCAGTCTCAGGTCCAAGATTGGGCGGAGTTCACCATCTTTCTTTGTTACCAGAAAATAGCGATTGTAGAAGCCGCTCTCGCAGTCTGCTAGGAGCACTGTCTCTATATTTCCTCTCGCAGAACTGAGGCTTTTTTCGCTCCCATACAGTGGACATTAACACACCGTTGAAGCGGGGCGGCCTGTGGAAGAACTGAAGCGTGTAGCCATTCTTTGTTGATTTCATAACCCACTCTGATACCCCTGGCAGTGCCTGCCACACTTCTGGTGAACTGTGACAGCGGGGTCGAGGTGGACTGCACACCGTGAGGGGATAACTTGCCGTTGGGGGGCGGGGAGTTTAATACACAAGTGTGAGAGTGAGTGATGGGGGAGAGGGGAGTGAGAGGAGGAGAATTGCTCTGATATTGAGGTGAGTTTTGTATGTTTTGTCGATTTTATTGCACTGCATAGTGGAACAGTCAAACAAAAACATAACAATTGCTCTCGCCGCCTGCAACAGGCAGGGGGCGTGGTGAATACACAGCGGATGCGAGCAGACTTTTTCAGTGGCTCGTCTTCGGCGCTGGGTGCAGATTTCCTCCTTCCGAGAGAACAGCATCAGGAACACAGCTTTGATTCTTATGGCCGATGGCCTGCTGTCTCTGTCAGGGCGGGGGTTTCTGGCCCTGATGGCAACTTCGGCCAAGGCTGTCTTGGGTCTCACCACCGGCTTATGTTAGTTGCCCGAACAGCGAGCAGAAGATGTGTTTTTCCCACACTTTGCACTGAGGAGGAAGACCGGAACGCGCAGGAAGGTTTGCGCGGCTTTCGTATTCGCACGCTTGCTGAACGCCATGGCCGAGTTCCACTGGCAGTGATTCACTAACAGGCTTCCAGTAGTATTGGAGAAAAGGGTAATTCCCATAGCAATTGTAGAGTGACCAAATCGAAAGGGAAAACACACAGATGTCGCAGGAGTCGCGCGCTTTCTCTGGTGGGTTGCAAAGAGATGAATGGTCACGCAAAACAGGACTCGTCCTGTTTACAAAGATTAAAATCACAAATAATACTACTGATGGTAAAAGAAGGGGTTGAATGTTAACCCACTTTCATTTCATATAAAAAGCTATAAACTATGATATAAAAGTTCTTCAGCATGCATTAATGAATCCCAAAAAAAAGAAAAAATATATTGCGACCAAATCATGTGCTCGTGCGACCAACTGAGAAAGTTAGTCGCAAGAGAGCGACTAGTTGGAAGAATTTGTCTGGAGCCCTGAAACTGGCCCCTGGTCTTCACTTCTGAGCTTCATATACATCATAACATTATTAACACGATTCTTGGTCTTGCAAAACCTCCTTCCACACTGATGATATAAAACAGTTCTCTCAAATGAATCCCTTGTGTATTGATCAAGAGACTTGTGTTGAGAAATATGCTGTGGTAATTTTTCTATCATGTGCTTGTTACGGTTTGGTTTTTTGAAAAAACTTTTTCCACACTGTTGGCATGGTGAAGGGACTCTCTCCAGCCATGGGTGAAACTCGTCAAGTGGGCTTTAAGGATTCCATGTAGATTGAAACTCTTTCCACACTGAGGGCATGTATAAAGTTTTTCTCTTGGTGATTCTCAGGTGCCTGTTAAAGGCTTCCTTTCGACTGAAAACTTTTTTCCACACTGATGGCACAACCAGTATGCTTTTCTCCAGTGGGAATTCTCATGTGTCTATTAAGGAATCCTTTTTGAATGAAGCTCATTCCACACCGGTTGACAGATAAAAGGACTCTCTCCTGTTGTGAATTCTCATGTGCACTTTAAGGTCTCTTGATTATAGAAACTCTTTCCACACTGAAGACAAGAGTATAGTTTCTCTCCAGGATGAACTCCTCATGTGCACTTTAAGGTTTCCATGTTTGACCCAAAACTCTTTCCACACTCAGGACAGGTGTAAGGCTTGTCTTCAGTGTGAATTCTCATGTGCATGTTAAGATCTCCTTTTTGAGTAAAAACTCTTTCCACACTGTTGGCAGGTGAAGGAACTCTCTCTAGTGTGAACTCATGTGGGCTTTAAGGCTTCCATGTAGATTGAAACTCTCTCCACACTGAGGGCATGTATACGGTTTTTATCTTGTGTGAATTCCCTTGTGTTTGTTAAGATTTTTCTTTTCAGTTGAAAACCATTTCCACACTGATGGCACACAAAAACGATTCTCTCCCATGTGGAATTCTCATGTGACTGTTAAGGCTTTCATTGCGGTTTAAACTTTTTGGTTTGCCACACAGTTGGCAGATAAAAGGACTCCTCTCCTATATGAATTATCATGTGGTCATTAAGGTTTTCTTTTCTACTGAAACTTTTTCCACACTGTTGGCAGGTAAAAGGCATCTTTCCAGTTGTGAATTCTCATGTGGACTTGAAGGTTTCCTTTGGAACGTGTGAAACTGAACTCCCACACTGTTGGCAGGTGTTAAGGCTTCACTCTCCAGTGTTGAACTCTCATGTGCCTGTAAAGGCTTCCGTCATGAGAGAAACTGACCTCTCCACACTGTTTGCAGGTGTAAGGCTTCTCTCCGGTGTGAACTCTCATGGGCACTTTAAGGTTTACATTATGATTGAAACACTTCCCCACACGTGCTGGCAGGTGTTAAGGCTTCTCTCTCCAGTGTGAACTCTCATGTGCCTGTTAAGGTTTTCCATGTTGATCAAACTCTTTCCACACTGTTTGCAGGTGTGAAGGCTTCTCTCCAGTGTGAAACTCTCATGTGCCTGTTAAGGTTTCCATGTTGATCAAATCTCTTTCCACACTGTTTGCAGGTGCAAGGCTTCTCTCCAGTGTGAACTCTCATGTGCTATTAAGTGTTTCCATTACGATCGAAACTCTTTTCCACACTCAGGGCAGATATGAGGCTTTCTCCAGTGTGACCGTTAAGTGCCTGTTAAGGGTCGTTTACTTTTTCGAGTAAAATCTTTTTCCCACACTGTTGGCAGGGAATGTCTTCCCCTCCACCTCAGCAGTGAACGCTCGTGTGGACTTTGAAGGTTTCCATGTTCATTGAAACTCTTCTCGATGTGAAAAAGGGGTGAAAGAACTTGTAGTTCCTGGTTTTATGACGGTTTTCTTCTGTGAGAAAGTCTCTCACTAAATCTGTGGCCCAACGAAAGATGCTTCTCCGGTTAATAAAAATCATGATGGAGTCCTCTTATTGTTCATTCTCTTCTGTTTCATTCTGTACAATGCGCTCTTCTTTCAGCAGCATAAGGTCTATGGTGAAAAAAGACAAATGATAGTTAGCCCAGTTTAATTGCACAAAGAAACAGACATCAAAACATTATTATAAAACGGATAGTTCCAGTCCTTGATTCTGAACAGTTTCTGAGGAACTGCAATGTGTGGCAGAAGAATGTTTTGTTAATATCATTTTATTTGTCAGTTACCTTTTACTGGTCTTGTTGTTATTTTGTGAAACTGCTACATATAACTGGAATAACCATTTTTATAAAAGCACTAAGCCCCGTGAACCACAGCTTCTTGGGGCTTATTGCTTTTAACCAACATGTATGCTAGCTAGATAGAACTTGAAGGAGGTGATGAATAATTTAGAAACTCTTATCAATATTGTAAACTCTTTTCTTTGTTTAGGACCCCTCCCAAAAACGTTCATGCTCACAATTATTAAATCCTTTATCAAAAACAAGTGTAGTTTGGCCCAGGACAATCTACCATTTGTCTAAAATATCAGAAAAAAGGGGATTTAATGAACAATGTCCAGTTTTGGCAGAGAAAAATCACCATTTAAGCGCCATCATAATACATAAACGGTGCTTATTAAATTTACTACTTTGACATCTCGATTGTGGCTACATGTCTACTCTAGTGCTGTTAGATCAGTGGTGTAGTCACATCCATAGGCAGAGTGTATGGCTGTTTGCGTATAAAGACATAATAATCAATAATTGGTATATCGTTGGGATACCCACTTGTTTCTTGCTTCAGAACTGTATATTCTCTCCTTGTGATGGCTTCTCACTTTAACTATTTTTTTTTTAGGAATAACTGAAAAAAGTTTATGCTAATAATGCTTTCTGCATTGATCTCTGAAAAGTACCTAAAGCATTATTCATTCTTTGCCATTGTGGTTGCCATCGACTTCCATAGTAGAAAAAACACAATACTATGGAAGTTAATGGCAACCCACCAACTGTTGATTACCAGCAATTCTTTCAAAATATCTTCCTCCTATGTTCAACATAAGAACGCAACTCATACAGGGTTTGGAAGCACATAGGGCGAGTAATGATGAGCACATTTTCATTTTTGGGGTAAACTATACCTTTAAACACAGTCTAATTTCGTTACAAAGGAAAGGCCAGCAACACGAGGCACACAATACAATACTTCCATCCTGGTTAACGGGAATAGTTCGGATTGAATGACACTATTGACTATAGAACCTGTACGATCTGGATTTAGCACCAGGCGTATTCCATGGTCAGATTCCATGGATTTGAATTGGCACGCGCCCGAGTCGTCCATGTAATGCAAAGGAAGTACTTCTCAAGTTAAAATGAATTGTAAGGAGTAAAATCAGTACCAGTTTGCATCTCAATAACATTAGAATGTCATGGAAAAGTTAAAATTTATTTTCACAGTAATTCCACTCAAATAGTGGTAAACTCATGTATTAAATAAATTCAATAATACACACAGACTGAAGTATTTAAGTCTTTGGTTCTTTTAATTGTGACATTTAACAAAAACCACACTAATTCACATACCTCAACAAATTAGAATATGGTAGACATGGCCAATCAGCATAATCAACTCAAAACACCTGCAAAGGTTTTCCTGAGCCTTCAAAATGGTCTCTCAGTTTGGTCACTAGGCTACACCATCATGGGGGAAGACTGCTGATCTGACTGTTGGTCCAAGAAGACAAATCATTGACACCCTTCAAACGGAGGGTAATCACACAAATCATTCATTGCCAAAGAAAGCTGGCTGTTTCACAGAGTCCTGTATCCAAGCATGTTAACAGAAAAGTTGAGTGGAAGGAAAACGTGGTGAAGAAAAGATGCACAACCACCGAGAGAACCACAGCCTTATAAGGAATGTCAAGCAAAATCGATTCAAGAATTTGAAGTGAAATTCACAAGGAAGGACTGAGGCTGGGGTCAAGGCATCAAGAGCCACCACAACACAGACAGTAGGTTCACAAGGAATTTGGCTACAGTTTTGTCCGTTTTCCTCTTGTTAAGGCCACTCCTGAACCACAGTACACATGTCCAGAGGCGTCTTACCTGGCTAAGGGAGAGAACTGACTGTTCCCGTGGTCCAAAGTCCTCTTTTCAGATGAGACAAGGTTTTGTATTTCATATTTTGGAAACCCAAGGTCCTAGAGGTCGGAGCAGTGGTTCTCGAACCAAACAAAAATTTCCCCCCCCCCTTGGAGAACCCCCGAGACGCACTTTGCATGTCTCCTTTGTCTGACACACCCATTTTCAAGTTCTTTGAGTTTTCTATCTAATGACAGTGCCTGAATCAGGTCTGTTCATTAATGAGACATGCAAAATGTGCAGGGTTGGGGGCCTCCATGAATGTGGTGAGAAGCCCTGCTGGGAGAATGGTGGAGAAGCCCATACCCAGTTGCGTTGAAGTCGCAGTGTTAAGTGTCCCACAGCTGTGATGAATTTGGGGTGCAATGTCATCTGCTAGTGCCTGGTCCCTGTGTTTTTGTGTTTTTGAAACCCTAAGTCACTGCACCCCGTTTACCCCAAGAAATGTTTGGAGCACTAGGCTTTCTGCTGACCAGCTTTTTGAAGATACTAATTTCATTTTCCAGCAGTATTTGGCACCTGCCCCACACTGCCAAAAGCCCAAAAGTTGTTTAAATGACCATGGTGTTGTGTGCTTGGACTGGCCACAGCAAACTCACCAGACCTGAACCCCAGAGAGAATCTATGGGGTATTGTCAAGCGGAAAATGATAAACAAGACAACAAAAATATGCAATATGAGCTGAAGGCCACTGTTCAAAGAAACCTCTGGGCTTCCATACCACCTCAGGCAGTGACGACACACTGATCACCTCCATGCCACGCGCCTAATTGGAGGCAGTTAATTAAAGCAAAAGGAGCCCCTAACAAGTATTGAGTACATGTACAGTTAAATCAACATCCTTTCCGGAAGGACAACGTTTCACATAAAAAAAATTTTTTTATTGGACTTATGAAGTATTCTAATTTGTTGAGATAATGAATTGGTGGGTTTTTGTTAAATGTGAGCCAAAATCATCACAATTAAAAGAACCAAAGCCTTAAACCAACTTCAGTCTGTGTGCATTGAATTTAATTTAATACACAAGTTTTCACAATGAGTTGAAATACTGGAAATTAACTTTCCACAATACATGCTAATTTATTGAGATCCACTGTATTTTTTTTTTTTCCTTCAGAAAATGTCATCAAGTAAAATAATACAAGAAGTTTAAGTTAAAACTTTAAAATACAAAGCGCCCAAAAGTAATGAGTACAGTAAGTGAGTTAAAAGGAATTAATTAAAAAAAAAAAGTATTTTCACAGCCTTGGAATATGCTTAAAAAATGTAATGCATTTTTCTGTAAAGTATTAAATTAGATATTATTATGAGAATTAAAATTAAAATTGTGTCCGGAAGTAAAAAAAAATGTTTTTTTCCCCTTCAGAAATGTACAATCATAAAAGTACAAGAGTTTAAGTTAAAACTGTACTTTAGTAAAATACAAATCCCCCAACAGTAATTAAGTAAAGAGTCAAATTAAGGTAAAAAAGTATTTTACACTCTTGGAAAATGCTTACATTTTTTATGCATTGTTTCTGGTAGGGGGGGGAAAGCTTGGCAAAAAGAAGAGAAAAATTTCTGGTAAGCTAGGCATTTTTAAGATTGAATGAGATTAAACCAACCTGTTTGTTCCTCAGTATCTTCTTGTTGGACTCTGAAAGTGTCTTCAATCTTCACAGTCTTCACTTTCTCCTTCTTTAATAAACTCCATCTTTTATAACAAGTGTGTCCAAACACACAGAAAAACTCCTGGCTTAGATCCACACCCTGTTCCGGTTTAGAGTGAGAATAATTTAAGAGATAAATCAGTCCAAACTAAAATCACTGGGGGGTCTCCCATCAGCTCCCCTAGTTCAAGTAGTCACCACACTGGTAAGGGACACTCTTAATGCTAATTATGCGGTTTCGGCTAGCTCTGGTTTCACAGACAAGGCTGAAGACTATCTCAGACGCAAAATCTTAAGTCTAAGCTCTTTCAAATGAAAGAAACTTACCACGTGATTTTAAAATATGTCTGTGCAATTGTGTTAAGATGCTCACCCACAACTAATTTTTATTTTTTTTTTAATTCACGTTTATAATTACATTGGCCTAATTCTGGTTTAAACCTAAGCCCTGTCTGGGAAACCAGGCCATAATTAAACAAAACACCACTATAAACAAGAAAAAGACAGAAAAGTTGAATTAATTCATAATGCGCGTTTTGGTTGTTGAGTCACGTTCTTATTTACACGGTGTTGGTTGTGAAGCGCGCTGAATTCGAGAGATGGTGCGTGAAACACAGGCGTCATACATCTAATCATGGCAAGGCAATCTTCTTAATACACGGGTGTCATGTACCGCTACGAGAAGTGCGATTGTGTGCTCTATTTGCGTTACACAACCAAACCTAAAACATGCTGCAACTGGGACGCTGCAGTTCGTGTGGACGCGCTCTTCTCCTTCCCTCAGACGCGCACACAAATAAAACACTGATGATTGCATCCAATGATGTGTCTGATAGACTAGAAGTGAAGATGCTACACATATGAGTACATAGACAGTTGGGACCAAACAAACTGCTAAAATTGGCCCACGCACAACCCACTCTACGCCTTTGCTTCCAGCGGGGTAGGACAGGCCACAACAGAATGCAGATGTGAGCGCGAACGCTGCCTTATGACGTCACAGCGCCGTACCAAAATAAAAGTCCTGTTCACATGCCAACATATCAAAAGTACATAAAACACAAACCCCCCATACAGAAGTCAAATAGATTGAAATACATTAATTAATAAAATACATTTTTTATGCTATTTAAAATATCTTAATGGAAAAATAGAATAAAATTTATTTATACAATATATGTAAAAATAGTTTTGAGATTATTTTAAAAATAATATAAAATTTGATTTGGGAACCTTTTTAATATTTTTTCACATATATTAAACATATGGGGTAGAATATATTTTTATCAAAATATTTGACATATATTTATTTCCTTTATACGTAAATAATCATTTAGATATCAGACAATGCAAATATATTAATTTGCAATATATATTCCATATATTAATTTCTAATATTTGTTAAACATTACATTATGTTATGTAAAATATATTAGATTTCTATAAATGTAAATATATTTTTAAGAACATTCAAAATATTCACTTTTAATGCTCCTTTTTACTGGTACATCATCATTATAATAAATAAACTTACCATGGTGTTCACAGCATAGATGCCCGTTTACTCACACTGTTATGTAAATAATTACATCTCATATATGTAATGTTGCAGTTACGAGATTACAATTTGCCCTTTATTAATCAAACCAGAAATTGGACACTGAAATTTAAAAAAAAAATCTCCAGACATGCAACTTAAAAACGTGACCATATTAATTGAATTGACTTATTAATATAAAGAGTACAGTTTTCAAACACAAGTTTCAGGCCAAAAAAATCATGTATGCTCATGATGTTTCTGGCACATAAAAAAAGAATGCCTTTCTGTAAAGCACAGGGTCAGAACCACTATGCACAATAATGCAAGTCTTAGGCAAGGCATTCAACACATTGCCATTTTAAATATTTAAAGACATCTGGTAACCAAGCACACAATTCCAGTCAACTAATCACATGCTCCCACAATTAACACATCAGCTAAGCACGCCCCAAGTTTTTATTTTTGTGGGCAATTCAAAAAAAAAAACAAGAAAAAAAAGCAATATCATGCCTGGGCTTCTTTCATTGCAGGTTACATTGCTCTGCCAGTATGTGGCCAGCCATAGACCGTCTTAATCAGTTAGTCAACCCTGGGAAGAATTAACTATGAAAAGATATCAACTTTTGTAACGATGAGTTCAGAAAAGTGAGGATCCATCTGCATCTTTTCTTATCACAACGATTAATACAGTACAGAGGCAGCAACACAAGAAGAGGCAATAATTCTTAGTCCAAGAGAACAGGCGAGAGATTGGGACAGGCTGATTTAACATTCAACAAACCAGAGAACAGGTTATGAGGTCAGGCAGATACGCAAACACGTCCAAGTAAGATGCAAGGGGGTCGAGGCAGGCGGCAAGGATCAAACGCTACTACAGTACAGTCCAGGTTCAAAAACAGAGAAGGTAATCCACAGAAACACTCAGAATGACAGACCACAGCAAAATCAAGACTTTCCAATGAGAGTGTGAGTGTGACGCGGTGCGTATATGTGGTGGTTTGAGTGAGTGATTACTTGGATGGATGCATGTGTAGTGCAATAAATCCCATATATGAAGGCTGATGGGAATTGAAGTCGGAATCAAAACAGTCAATATTCAGGTGAAGGTTTTCCCTCTGGTGGTGCAAGAGATGCAGTATGGGAGCCTCAGTCATCAGGTTCACAGTGTGGCCCATTCAGCTGAGCCTATATAGACTCGAATGTCGTCAGCCTACTTGCAACTTACTACTACGAATCTCTCACTCACTTCCCCTTACAGAAGTCTGGATCCACTAGTGAGGCAATGCCCTCGGTGGTACGCATCACAGAGAGTCACAAAATCACTTTCCAGAACATTCTCGTTCACCATTCCTGGCTGGTGGAATGATCTTTTCCATCCCTATCCGGAATGCTGAATCCCTGACAATCTTCAAGCGACAGCTGAAAACTCATCTCTTTCCAAGCTACTTGACTTTATCATAAAAAAAACTGTCTTTTTCTTTATTTATTTCCTTGTCTTTCTAGCTTTTACTTATATTTGAACGATGTCTAAAACTTGGTAATTACAAAGCACTTCCTGTGTCTGTTTGCCTCTTTAAGAAGATCATTTTATTTATCCCCCAATTGTAAGTCACTTTGGATAAAAGCATCTGCAAAATGACTAAATGTAAAATGTAAATGTAATCAAGAGAAGTATCCATCACAAGAAGAAATGGCAGACGTTTACTCCTCAGACACCTTGAGCAGTCCGTGGAGTCGACAGTTGACATTCATCTTTATAATTATACTACTCTGACTGACTAGCAAGGAGCATTTAGATCTGTGAGAAAGTAATTTCAAGTTACATTTCTACACTGACCATGATTATACATTAATATAATGTTTCTTTCTGCAACAATTGGGGGGGAAACTTAACTACCCTTCAGAAAACGAAGTTTATTCAATGGGGCTTTAATATAATTTCGTTTAAACTAAAAATAGAAAGTAAATGCTTTTAGTTTACTTTTTGAATGTACTTGCTCATAATGGGCTTTATGTACTGCCTCAAATATACTTAAAATGACATTTACAGTATAACTTGACCATTACTTACAAAAAGTTCTAAATATACTTGAACTTTACTTAAGTATACTTAATAAAATAAACTTGAAGTATACTACTTTTGGTAAGGGTAAAGAGACGAACGACCAACAGGAAGCTATGGATCTACTGAATGTGTATTTTTATGTCAAGATAAATGTCAAGTCTATGAGCCTGTGCTTTCTATTTATCGCTAAGTATTACACCATATTTTTAGATTTTAAACATTTAACAGGTGGAACCTCATTATTTTATATAATATAAATCATGTGTTATATTCAGGGGTGCACATGAGTGGTCCACGCAGGTCATATGTGCAGCGCGACCAAAGTAAGAAATGCGCTGTGTAAATTAGTTCAGAGCATGCGTTTGCAAACCGGACATGGTTGACAGCTGTTAATACAATTACCATTTTAGATCGACAAACTGTACTGTATAAGATCTCTATTCAAACTGAAAGCATACATTTTTATGATAGCTAAATACTAAATGTAAATCCAGGCTACCTACTAATGTTTTCAAAGCACAATGCAAAACTGTAACATTTAATTTACTGATACTCTACAAGAATCAGTAACTAAACCCGGAAGTGCATATACTTACTTGCCGGCAACCCGCCAAAATCAAAGCTTGTCATAAGACATAATTAAATAATTGTACACCATTTTGAATTGAATTTTAATATTTTATTAGCTAAACAAATGCAAAGCTTCAACAACTGTTCCTAGCAAGAGTACAGCTCCGACTTCCAGTTACCCAGATGAGCCTGTGTTATTAGCGTTTAGCGGTTTGTTATCGAGGATAACATACTTTTTGAAAGTCGCGACTGGCCAATCAGAATCAAGAATTTCACAGAGCCGTTTTATATATATATATATATATATATATATTATTATCAGTATTGCTGTAATATTATATGACTTTTTTAAAAGTCGTTTTTTAAATATGAACCAACGCGTGATCATACATTATTAACATCTTACTCTCTCATTATTAGCCCTTCATGGATCCAGTCTTACATGTATTCTTTAGCTTATTGTGTATTTAAACCATCAGTTTTACGGATATCAGGAAGCTTCCCTTGGGGAAGTCATTGGCCCTAACGGATTAGAATGTTGGACTTTGCAATCCAAGGGTTGTGGAGTTTGAGTCTCGGGCCGGTAGGAATTGCTGGTGGGGAGGTGAATGCACAGCCTCTCCACCTTCAATACTACGACTGAGGAAACCAAAGTAACAACCAGGCAAGGCGCCAAACCCCTAACTGCTATGCAGGCGCGCCAGCATAAATGGCTGCCCACTGCTCTGGGTGTGTGTTCCGCGATGTGGTGTGATTCACTTTCGCTGTGCACTTCTTTGATATGGGTTAAATGCGTAGAGCACTTAATTCTGAGTAAGGTCCACTATACTTGGCTGTATATCCGCGTCACTCTCTACCTAAAGTGCACCTGATTTTAGAGTTAGAGTTCAGCTCCACTCTCATTTCTCTTCCAGTTCATGCAGTCCGAGAGAGCAAGCTTTATCCTGTTTTGTTTCTCTATAAGACGTTTTGTTGATACTGTGAGTGCACACAAAAAAATAAGGGTAGACCAGTTATAGTTTCTGGAATGAAGTATTAGTCTTATCTGTATGAGCAAAAATGAAGGCAGTAGCCTACTTGTTTTCCACTGAAGAACAAAATGAAGTGATCAAGCTTGTGCCTCATGCATTAAAAGCGTGCTTCAGCTTCCACTCTCCACACAAGCGCTTAGATATTTTAGCTAACATTGTAAGGTATTTTTAACATCTACAGATTTTATTTTAAGCAAGTTGTGATGATTTGAGAATGCTAAATTGATCAAACGTGAACAACTCAACTGTCTGCTGCTATCCGGCTTGGTCGAGTCACTTAAAAAAAACAACAATTTGAATTTAACAAACAAAAATGTTCCAAATATTTTTCTAAATTAATTAATTAAAAAAAAAGTGATTATGAAACAATAAGAAATATAACTTTGCTATTAAAAATAAAACAGACCTATTTTAATAGCTGCAACAGCAGTGTAATTAGGAAGCAAAAAGAAAGAGAGAAAAAGACACAGGCTCCAGTCGGACTCGGGCCGAGGATACTGGTAAGCTGTCGGCCAAGGGCTGCTATAGAGCCGAGGTTTGAGGTCCCTGCATTTGGAAATTAATGTTGTGAATCAGGGGTTGTTTTCTAATTAAATGAGAAAATTCTTAAGTTGTATTTTGTTGTCTAATGCATTTTTTTAATTTTATTTTATTTTTACATTTTACAGATTCCCCCAATCTCCCGCATGCCCAAACTCTATATGCTAAACCGTATTATTATCAGTATTGTTATTATTTAAAAAAAAAATGTTTTAATTTATTATTTAAATACGTGTTGAACTAATACAAAGAACGATAAAAAATGATAAATTTCTTATTCAGGGACAATAATTTTCAGCATGTCATGGTCTCTGTACATGGGAATAAATGTGTTAAAAAGGGACAGATAATAAATAAGTATGTGTGACCTGCTGAAAATACATCAGCCAATTCATTAAATGTAAGTTTCCAAGCCTTGTCATAATTTGTAGCATTAATACGTGACTAAGTGCAAAAAATATGTGTTAGAGCTAGGCCTAGCCTTATAACACTAATCAGCTTTCATTATCCTTCAATCATCATTTAATTTTTATGGCAGAGGCTAATGCACACCTCCTTAAATGTAATCTAAAACAGTCCAAGTTTAATATTCTACTTTTTGCATGATTGTAGGCATTTTTTCATGTCTCAGTTTTAGCCTATTAGTCTTGATTTCTCAGAACTTTATTTTTTTGTTTTTATGGTGTGAGGCAGAGTAAATTGTGAACAAGAGAACAGAGTACAAACGTGCAGCCTTGTGTACATACAGGAACCCAACAGCTGTAAGGGGGGTCAGGATTTTTTCATTCAAAACTTTAATACAACATAAGGAAATTGTGTAGTTTTTAAATGGTTTTCCATACTGAGTGTTTAATAACCACAACCTGCCTTTATGTAAATTTAATTATTTTTTATTTTTTATTTTTTTTGATGCCTTAGGCTGCTACCTCCGACGACCACATCACAGAACTTTTGAAATGAACTTTCTAAAAATTATTTTAAATTAATTTTCTGATTTTTTAAAGATGTTATTGTTATAATGTTATAGTTTTATTTCGGGGGGGTATTTGATCTCTGTTTACAAAACAAAATAATAAATTTTAGTCAGTTTGCAAACTGCCCCTTTGCGCCCACCTTGGAGGTAATTTCGTTGAACAACTTCAACACGCAACTGAGTGGCAGTCAAGTAGAGATGAAATCAGGTCAACTTTATGGTAATGAGCTATGACGTGGTTTGGCAGCAACCAATTGGAATGTAGAAGTCCACTGCTCCAGAGAACTCAGACCTGTTAACTTTGGTTCTGACCACATTAGTTCCCAAGCAAAATGGTGCAGAGGTTGATTATTGCTGTGGGTGGGTTTCCCAATCTTACGTCGTGTTCGAGAAAATGAATCATCAATCAAGGTGTCGGACATTGTTGGTGTTCCGCGGAATTGCTGATGTTGGTAATTAATGTGTATATTTTCTGAAAAATCAGCTGCACCCTGTGCTTTCTTCCTCCCTCACATACCATATTTTTTTTTTTTTTTTTAAAAGTTAGTATAACCGGCAATAAAATTGCCCCAACATTTCTGGTAATTCGTGTGTTAATATCGTTACCAATCGATCATATTCTACCATAACCATACGTTGAGGGCCGCCAAGTGAAAAATTCTATACTTCCATGATTGTAACTTACGTGCCCTGTTTCCCGCGCACATAAAAATTTTTGGTACTTGTACTACTAAAAATTCTTAAGATAATTTTATAGTGCACTCAACGTCTTGCTATTTTGAGACACCAACTGAAAATTCTGTTTTAAAAAACATACTATCTCTGTATTAAAAAAAAACATTATGTAGAAACTTGAACCCTACTTTGTATGAAAGATTGGGTTGTAAAGTGGTACCTAAATACAGTTTTTTAAATACATTTTTAGCACATTGCAGTTCATAGGCATCTCTGCTCAAAACAGAAAACATCACCAATTTGAACAGTTTGCATTAAGGCTACACTTAAACCAGGACAGTTGGTGATGTAGGCGGCGCCAAATTAATGTTAATGTTAATTAAAGACCACCGTTTTAGTAACGTCTCCTATAAATTGCCGTGTTGAAATAAGACTAGCACTTAAACCAGGCACACAAACCACAACCAACACACAAATTGGCTTTTTTTATAAAAATTTTTTTTTTTTTCTTTTTAGCAAACATGGAACTATATTATTAAGTTATTTACTGTAAGCCAATCCGGTTCTTTACCTTCAACATTTGAGAATTATTCATGAGGTTAACTTATACCCTTGTGGTCAGTCCGGCACAAGATCAATACGTGCTTGTATGCTTATTGCGGACCCTTTTGTAAATATAACGACAAGCATTTGACTCTAACGTCAGAAGCATCAATTATCTGTTCTACGGTGTATGTCGGCAGGAGTGTGCAAAAGCAAATTTTGATGCTCTCGGCGGCGGTGTGATCACACACACCGGTGTCCACCGGGCGGCTCTCAAAATGCCATAGCGGGGGTACTTTAATGTCACATGTGGACAGTGACATCTGCACCTGTCTCAAGTCGAAACAAAATTTCTAACGATATTGTTTAAATTTTTACAAAATTGAATTTTCTACCTATTAGATTGTGTTTTGTTAACATCTACACCGACCCGCAAACCTAAACTTACCCTTACAATGATGCAAAAATAGTAATTATTGTTGCACAGTGTGACAAAAATTAATAATATATTGATGTGCGCATTTCCAGTTTGCCACAAGCTGTATCCCTTTCTAGCCCTAACCATTTCTAACTGGCCATGCACACTGTCTTCAAATCAGAATTATGATCGATCCGCGCAATGCTGCGTTAAGGTCGAACACACCTATAGAGTGGTGTGAACTACGTCATCACTTTGTAGGCAAAAAACCTGGAAGCAAGTTAGCACTCTAGCACTTCTGGTTCCATTGGTTAAATCCCCTAAAAATATCTGGGTGTGGTTCACACATGCTCCAAGATAATTCCATGTTTCATTCTACTACATAAAACGAAATCAGTTACCATGCCACTCATGATTATTTTAAACTGTTACATTTCTTAAAAAAGCATGGTTGCGAACAAGTTGCTAAATGGGCCTACAGGCGCTGTCAGAGACATTAAATTTTATCATGCTGAAACAATTTAATCAATTTACAGTATTTTCCTATTGTTAGTATAAATTTATAGTACAAAACTTGTAGAAAAAATCTAATTAATGAAGTTTATATATTGTTGTTCAACAGTTTTGGGTTTTTTTGCTTAGCCCTGACATGCAAACACAAGTTAATCAAGAAATTAATTTATGGAAGAAATAATGAAGCACTTAGCTAGACTCTAATAAGATGGTTCAGTTTTCAAAGGCACTTTGACAAGCACGCATTTTAGTGCATACTTGCATAGTTGCACTGTTGCAGTCAAACTGATGCGACAACCATTCTATTGTTGGCTACAAAAATGAAAGGCCACCAACCCAACTTTTAAAGTTTTTTTTTTGCTAGTTTACATAGCTTTAGGCTGTCACAAAAACAGGTGTGATATCTCATGTGCACTTTTGCTAAATTCAAAATGCATTTTAGAGTTCAGCTGAATAGGGAAAAAATACCATTCTTCATAAAACCCCCATGAACTGCAGTTACGTGCACATTATCCACAAGAAAAGAAGGACTTTAAATTTAGGTGTCCCCGTTCATGGAGGTTGAAATTGGGGCGGTAGGCTTTTCTAGACGGAAATCTCTTTCAGCCCATTTGGAGCCTACTGAGTGGTAGAACAATAAGAACTTAAGAGTCCATGCGGTGTTTGGATTTCTGGTGCCTGTGGAAATGTCAGTGTACTGTATCTGAACCTTTTTTTTGTGATTAACAACTTTGGCAGATTGTTTTCATTTAAGGAAAGCTACATTATAACACTGCAAAAGAGATTTTTTTCAAAAACCGTATGACCTGCTCTGTTAAGTTCCTGGCGCATTTATTTAGGCTTAAAAATTCATATAAAAGTTATATTATTTTGTGAAGATGATCTTGATGGACAAAATGTGTAAGTTTCAATGAACTATGGGTTAAACACAGATCTTATTTTTTGCAATAATCCAAAAGCCTATGGAAAAGTCCCTGTTGGCTTTCTGTGGAGGTAACCAGTGTGATTTTAACAGCCGATCGGGCCTACAAAGTTGACTGTCATAGTTCCCCCCCCCACTCTATTGGTTTCATTGTTTCTTGTCTGCTTTCATGTGATCATGTCCGTGTGCTTCCTAGTCTCTATGGGACCCTCATGTGTTCCCATGTCACGGCTTCGTCTCAGTATGAACGACATCATGCCACACTGTTTGGTTTAAAACGGCAGAATATGGTGTGAAGGCGGTCAAAAACAAATCAAAGTCCCAAATTATGAGATGCATTTATTTGAATGCTTGCCAAAGAGATGTGTTTTAATCTAGATTTAAACAGAGAAAGTGTGTCTGAACCCCCGAAAATTATCAGGAAGGCTATGCATAGAGTTTTGGAGCCAAAATGCGAAAAAGCTCTACCTCCTTTAGTGGCCTTTGGCTATTCTAGGTACTCCAAAAGTCCAGCATTTTGTGACTTTAGGGAGCGTGATGGATTGTAGCGTGGTAGAAGACTAGTTAGGTACGCAGGAGCTAAACCATTAAGGCCCTATAAGTAATAATATTTTGTAACTGATACGGAACTTAATAGGTAGCCAGTTCAAGAGACTGTAAAATTGGAGTAATTTTTCCCCTCCAAGGAAATTGTGATTAGAAATTGCCTGTAGTAATCCGAGTGCCTCTGTAACTTTTAAGTGTCACAGAATTAACAAAGGATTTTTTTTTTCTAATTTACCTCAAGTGAAATCTTATCTGAAGACCACCGATGTTGCTGCAGTCGCCTTTTTCTCTGGTGGGTTTGCAAAGAGATGAATGGTCATGCACAAACATAAGCGTGGCATCTGCCTGCAGTAGTGGGGCGACCCAAAGCCGACGAGCTGGAAATAGAGCACTGACTGAAGATATGCGCCTATGCCTGGCCCGATACTTATTAGAGGTTATAGATAGGAGGCTGACGTTCCACTCTGGGGCCGACGTCGGCCAGACGTACGGTGTGCTATATGGGATTATGTAATGAGCGACTAACGAAGAAGGCTCCAGACTGCAACCAGATGGTCGCATTTTGTGACAATTTTTTCTGCCTGTGCAACTAAATTTTGTGGGCAGTCACACTTGTGCGAACACTGCGTTGTTCAACTCAAAAGCGCTGTCAATTCTATTGCTTATGAGAACACATCAAACGGCAAATGAAACTGAAAGCATAATGAAACCGTGCTACTTGTTTGAACTGCGCAGCGCTTACAGTATAGAGCTTGGTTTATACTCGCCATGTCAGCGCTAGCGCACGCAGCAAAAATTATGCAAATCGATAGATGGTTTTCAAGCTCTAAAGTAGAGTAAAAGACCATTTATCTTTGCGGTTTACCTCAATCGTTATGCCATGAAGGCTCTTTTTTATTTATTTTTATAAGCGATTCCTCAGTGTTTTGCTAAACGTTTTTTTTTTTTTTTTTTTTTCTGTAATTTTTTTTAGTCGGTATATAATACAGCATGTGGTGTAATGCCATGCCTCATTTTATTCATTTTTGTTAATAAACTTTTTTAAAGCCGCTCTGTTTGTGGCATTCAATCGTATTGTTGTTGTGCTTTTAAGAATAACAATGAATCCATCTTTTGTTTAAGTCTTAAAAGTACAAGGTGTGTATATTGTATGTAAACAAAACAGACAATTATCTTTTGTGTGTGACAACACAATTTATCACTTGGCGCTTAAATGTAACAACAATATCATGAATTCAAAAGGGAAAGTGCATAAGCCCAGCTTATAACATAGCAAAAATGAACTCCTGTTCTCAAAATTAAAATCACAAATGATACTACTGATGTAAAAAGAACGGGTTGGAATGTTAACCACTTTTGTGTCCATATAACTATAAACTATGATTAAAGTTCATCAGCATGCATTAATTAATCCCATGTTGTTGCGCAAAAAAAAAAAATAAAAAAAAATATTGCGACCAAATCATGTGCTCGTGTGACCAACTGAGAAAGTAAGTCGCAAAAGAGCGACCAGTGGGAAACGAAAAATAGTCTGGAGCCCAGAACGGGCCCCTGGTCTTCACTTCTGAGCTTCCTATACATCATAACATTATTACATGATTCTTGTCTGCGAAACTCCTTCCACACTGAAGAAATAAAACAGTTCTCTCAAATGAATCCTTGTGTGTTGAACAAGATTGTGTTGAAAAATTTATGCTGTGTAGTTTTCTCATGTGCTTGTTACGGTTTGTTAATTTTTTGAGTAAAACTTTTTCCACACTGTTGGCAGGTGAAGGAACTCTCTCCAGTGTGAACCTCTCAAGTGGGCTTTAAGGATTCCATGTAGATCGAAACTCTCTCCATACTGACGAGCATAAAGTTTTTCTCTTGTGTGAATTCTCATGGGCCCTGTTAAGGCTTCCTTTTTCAACTGAAACTTTTTCCACACTGATGGCACACATTTACGCTTTTCTCCAGTGTGAATTCTCATGTGTCTATTAAGGGGAATCCTTTTTTGAATGAAGCTCATTCCACACGGTTGACAGATAAAAAGACTCTTTCCAGTGTGAACTCTCATGTGCACTTTAAGGTTTCCATGTTGACCAAAACTCTTTCCACACTCAGGACAGGTGTAAGGGCTTGTCTTCAGTGTGAATTCTCATGTGCACGGTTAAGATCTCCTTTTTGAGTAAAACTTTTTCCACACTGTTGGCAGGTGAAGGAACTCTCTCTAGTGTGAACTCATGTGGGCTTTAAGGCTTCCATGTAGATTGAAACTCTCTCCACACTGAGAGCATGTATAAAGTTTTTCTCTTGTGTGAATTCTCATGTGTTTTGTTAAGGCTTTCTTTTTTTCGGTTTAAACTTTTTCCACACAGCTGGCAGATAAAAGGACTCTCTCCTGTATGAATTACATGTGGTCATTAAGGGTTCCTTTCTACTGAAACCTTTTCCACACTGTTGGCAGGTGAAAGGCTTCTTTACCAGTGTGAATTCTCATGTGGACTTTAAGGCTTCCTTTAAGTGTGAAACTGACTCCACACTGTTGGCAGGTGAAAGGCTTCTCTCCAGTGTGAATTCTTTGCCTGTTAAGGTTTCCATGATGATCAAAACTCTTTCCACACTGTTTGCAGGTGTAAGGCTCTCTCCGGTGTGAACTCTCATGTGCACTTTAAGGTTTCCATTATGACTGAAACACTTCCCACACTGCTGGCAGGTGTAAGGCTTCTCTCCAGTGTGAATTCTCATGTGCACGTTAAGGTTTCCATGTTGATCAAAACCCTTTCCACACTCAGGGCAGTTGTGAGGCTTCTTTCCAGTGTGAACTTTTAAGTGCCTGTTTAGGTTTACTCTTTGATTAAATCTTTTTCCACACTGTTGGCAGGTGAAAAGCTTCCCGCCCGGGGGGCCCCAAAAGAATCTGGTGTGAACTCTCATGTGGACTTTAAGGTTTCCGTGTTCATTTAAACTCTTTTCACAATGAAAAGGGGTGAAATAACTTGTAGTTCCTGTTCTATAGTTTTCTGTGAGAAAGTCTCTTTAATCTGTGGCCAACTGAAAGATTCTTCTTCGGTTTTAAAATCATGAGTCGTCTCATATTGTTCTTTCTCTTCTGTTTTATTCGGTACTATGTGCTCCTCTTTCAGCAGCATGAGGTCTATGGGAAAAAAGACAAATGAAAGTTAGCCCCGTTAAATTGCACAAAGAAACAGACATTATATTTAGTCATTTAGCAGACGCTTTTATCCAAAGTGACTTACAAATGAGGACAATGGAAGCAATCAAAATCAACAAGAGCGCAATGATATACAAGTGCTATAACAAGTCTCAGTTAGCTTAACACAGTACACATGGCAAGGGCTTTTAAATAATATAATAAATAAAAAGAAAACGTATAGAAAAAGAACAGAGCAAGCTAGTGTTAGAGGTCTTTTTTTGCTTTTGTTAATTGTAGTAATAAATGAAAAGAAAACTCAGATAATACAAAAAGATTAGAAAGCTAGTTAGATTATTTTTTTTAAGAATAGAATAAGAATAGAGAGTGCTAGAGTTAGAGGGTCAAATAAAGATGGAAGAGATGTGTTTTAAGCCGATTCTTGAAGATGGCTAAGGACTCAGCTGCTCGGATTGAGTTGGGCAGGTCATTCCACCAGGAGGGAACATTTAATTTAAAAGTCCGTTAAAGTGACTTTGTGCTTAACTTGCAGAACGCAAGCTTCTAGAGGGCACATAAGTCTGAAGTAATGAATTTAGGTAAAGGGGTGCAGAGCCAGTGGTGGTTTTGTATGCAAACATCAATGCCTTGAATTTTATGCGAGCAGCTATTGGTAGCCAGTGCAAACTGATAAACAGAGGTGTGACGTGCATTATTTTCGGCTCATTAAAAATTAATCTTGCTGCCGCGTTCTGGATTAATTGTAAAGGTTTAATAGAACTGGCTGGAAGACCTGCCAAGAGAGCGTTGCAATAGTCTAGCCTGGACAGAACAAGAGCTTGAACAAGGAGTTGTGAAGCATGTTCCGAAAGAAAGGGCCTGATCTTCTTAATGTTGAATAAAGCAAATCTGCAGGACCAGACAGTTTTAGCAATGTGATCTGAGAAATTTAGTTGATCATCAATCTTAATTCCAAGGTTTCTGGCTGTTTTTGAAGGAATTATGGTTGATGTGCCTAACTGGATGGTGAAATTGTGATGAAACGATGGGTTTGCTGGAACCACAAGCAGTTCTGTCTTGGCAAGGTTGAGTTGAAGGTGATGGTCCTTCATCCAGCAAGAAATGTCTGTTAGACAAGCTGAGATGTGAGCAGCTACCGTCGGATCATAAGGATGAAATGAGAGGTAGAGTTGGAGTGTCATCAGCATAGCAATGGTATGAAAAGCCATGTTTCTGAATGACAGAACCTAATGATTCCATGTAGACAGAGAAGAGAGAAGTGGTCCAAGAACTGAGCCCTGAGGCACCCCAGTTGTTAGATGTTGCAAATTGGACACCTCACCTCTTCTAAGATACTTTGAAGGACCTATCTGATAGGTAAGACTCAAACCACTGGAGTGCGGGTTCCTGAGATGCCCTTTGTTAGTAGGGTTGACAGGAGGATCTGGTGGATAACTGTGTCAAAAGCAGCAGATAGATCAAGCAAGATAAGTATTGAAGATTTGGATTCCGCTCTTGGCCAGTCTTAGGGCTTCAACAACTGAGAGCAAGGCAGTCTCAGTTGAATGTCCACTTCTGAAGCCAGATTGGTAGCTGTCAAGGAGGTTGTTCTGTGTGAGAAAGGAAGAGACTTGGTTTAACACAGCTCGTTCAAGTGTTTTTGCAATGAAATGAAGAAGGGAAACTGGTCTTAGACATCAAAACATTATTATAAAACCGGATAGTTCCAGTCCTTGATTCTGAACAGTTTCTGAGGAACTACATTGTTTGGCGGAAGAATAATGTTTGTTATTAACAATTTTATTTGTCAGTTAACATTTTACTTGTCTTGTTTTATTTTGTGAAACTCTGCTACCTATATGGAATAACTTCAAGTTATTTAACGTATTTATTGTCTTACCATTTTGCGTTCAATAAATATCTGTTTGTTTTTGAACGCACTGCAATCTAACCAAATGACGCAGCAGGCAAGCAGAGCCTGTACAGTGCTGCCAACTTAGTGACTTTGTCGATATTTAGCAATCTTTTTTTTTTTTTTTTTTTTTTTAACAAAAAAAAAAAAAATTCTTAGCGACAAATCTAGCAACTCCTTGGACAAAGCTTATTTAGTTTCTGAGACTTACCAATACTGACGCACGAGCGCGAGGTCTCGCTTTCCCAGCATGCGCGCACCTCTCTCTGCGTCGACTGTTCAGCGAGCGGCTGAGAGGAGCAGCGCTTTCGGTTAAATGATATTCTGTCACTTCTAACTCTATTTTACATGCAAATAGCTGAAATCACAGCACAGTCATTATCTTTCTTATGTGCATTTGATTTCATTACACGATGTCATGATTATGAATCAGGATTTTTGTGCAGATTAACATCTAATGGAGAGCTAGTAGTCTTAATGGGCCGCTCTCAGTCTCCATTTTCATATTCATCCCATAGTCTTACAACAGAAACAAAAAAATATACCAGTGAAAACAGTTTTATTGAGAATATGGCTGCATTAAAATACAGTTTGTGAGCAGTATCAAATGTATTTTTTTACAAGTGGAATGCATTTGTAAATGGTTTTTCACTGTTTATAAGGAAATGTCAGTTTTTTTGGCAGTAGCATGTGAACAGTACATTGTCTAATAATTGGTCTTCACTGTTACTCTTTGAGTGAAAAGACTATGGATAATTAGTCAAATCATACAGTTTTGAACCCAACCATGCATACACAAAAAAAAAAAAACAACCTTGCAAGCACAACCATGCACACACATTCACTCACAAATATTAATAACTCACACTCACTCTCGCTCTCCCTCACACACATACACACCCACAGAGATTAATAATGTACATTATAAACAGGTGCAAGGTTTGTGTGATGCAATTATTAATATTTTTTCTTCTTGTTGTTGTTCTTTTGTTAAAAAGTAAGGATCTAACTTAAAGGGATGATACTCCACCCCAAAATGAAAATTGTCATTAATCACTTACTTAATCACAAGCATACGCAGTTTGAGTTCAGCTCATATTCTCCAAAATTGCGCTGCTGTGATGCAGAGAGACAGAGTAGACAATTTGTTGAATAAAGTCATTATTTTTGTTTTCTTCACGTACAAAAAGTATCCTCGTCACTTCATAATGTTACGGTTGAACCACTGATGGCAGATGGACTATTCTGACAACGCCTCTCATACTTTTCTGGACCTTGACAGTGTATCTTACTTGGCAGTCTATGGGACAGTCACAAGCCTCCCGGTTTTCATCAAAAATATTAATGACAAAATTTTACATTTGGGGTGGAGTATCCCTTTAATGATGTGTCCATGTCCCATAAAGTTGATGCCTGTTTGAAGAATGCCATTTGGTGGCATAGAAACCATTTTACATGAATTGTTTAATACTTTTTCATGGTTTTCTTCAATGTTTGAGGCATATTGAAACAGCTGTACCTAAATACTTTTCATGCTTTTATGTTGAACTAATTCACATCTTAGGCTATGTAGTTTTAATTTTTATTTATTTATTTTAGATTTTTATTGTATTAACAACTCAGCTGTATGTGGACACTTTTTGAGTAGAAATGCATATTGCAATTTTGTTTTGTTGCAAATAAAACTCCCATAGTCCATAACTACTGTAGTTTTAAGTTATTTTAATATATAAATTCAGTTAAATCATCAAACATTTATATGACTTGATTGACCCAAGCTAGGACTTGACTGCTTGACTTGCTTGATTCTTACAAAAAAAATTGACTTGGACTTGCTTGAGACTTACTTGTGACTTGCACATGTGTGACTTACTCCACCTCTGCTAGATAGTATATGCACTAATCTAACTGAAGGAGGTGATGCATATAATTTTAGAAACTCATATTAATATTGTAAACTCTTTTGGGAGGTGTCCTAAACATAGAAAAAACTTTAATGCTTGCAGTTATTAAACCCTTTATTAAAGTACAGTTTGGCCCAGGACATTTGTCTTAAATGTCAGAAAAAAAGGGATCTAATGAACTATGTCCAGTTTTGCAGAGAAAATCACATTTAAGGATTTAAGCCCCATCATAATACATAAGCCCCTTTCACACTGCGATTCCAAAAAGTACACGGGTAATGTGTCCCGGCAATTGTTCCTGGGTCACTAGATTTTGCTCCTTTCACACTGCCAGTGATTTCCCGGAATATATGCGTGTGTTCACACACAACCCGTAAAGGTCCCGTAATGACACGTGACATCTGGATGTGACGTGTAATGTAGGAGTCGAAAACGCTAGGCACGTTAACTTTCACTTAAGATGGCTAACGATCTCAGCTTCAGCACAGATAGTGAGGAACTAACTGATCTCAGCTTCATTACAGTTTACACATTTTTTTGTCGCAAACGTTGATCTGCCTTCAAAACACCCGGTAAATGAGTCGCACGATAACATGCGTCGTCACAAGGACACACCCTTTACGGCATTAGCTCTGGCTTTTGTTCACACAGAGCTCATTCTGGGACTGAAACTGGCAATGTTACTAGGTCCCCAACCCAGGATCGATCCCGGAATCAATCTCAGGACGTGTTTGTGTTCACACAGAAGACGACCCGGCAATTTTCCGGGAACCAACGTGCAGTGTGAAAGGGGCTATAAACTGTGCTTATTAAATTGACAAATTAACTACTTGTGACATCTGATTGTGGCTACATCTCTACTCTAGTGCTTTTTCATTACAAAGGAAAAGACAGCAACACGATCAATACAATACATGAAAAAGTATTAAGAAAGAGTTTGGATTGATGACACTATAGACTATAGAACCTGTACAATCTGGATTTCGCACCAGGATATATGTTCAGATCCATGGATTTGAATTGAGCACCGCGAGTCCATGCATTGACAGGTAATCTACCTTCTTCATCACTTCCCTCTTCCAGGGATTGACACGGTACAGATGCTGTTTGATAGATGAGTAACAATTAACTGATCCACAATAACTGCGGTCTGGGTAGGAGAAGTCCTGAATAATTAAAACAACAACTCTATGCTGGGACTGTAACAGTTAACTGGTCCTCTATACTTTTTAATATTTCATAAGTATAAAGTAATAATGCACAGTCATGAGATCAGGTTTGGCAAGTATCAGGTTCATTACAGTGACGCACATCTTGTTTATTTTCTCTATTTTACTAAAGCACAACCTTGTGGTGTTATTGTGAGTGTATATAAATTATAATTTTTTTTCCCCTGCTTTTTCTGCACACATATAGCACATATTCATCTAAATTGATGCCAGAGTGTACCACAGTATAGCAGCTACTCCTCTCCATATGTGAAAGATCATGTGAGAGACTTTTTCCTGTCTCCTACATATCTGAGAAGCAGCAAAGTAAATATATCCCCAGAGCTTTTTGATGTCATATTGCCTTGGACTCGCATGCCAAAAAAAAAAAAAAAAAAAAAAAATCTTTGGCACCTAACTGATGTAGACTACTTGATTAATTTGATCAAATATTATTTTTTTATTAAATTGTGTTGAGTTAAATAATCATGCAATAAAATGTTACAAAATTGAGTGGCTGATTTATTTTATTCATAATAAGAATAATCTGTTTTTATCGCATTTACTATTAATTGCCCAGCTCGCCATCAATGATCTAGCACCTGTGTTCATAATTCTCTGGCACTGCCCCTGAATTTAAACGTAATGGTCGTATTCAATTTGTGTGGTTTTTGAAGTGTTCTCATGCACTTGAATTAAGTCTTTGTATGTGGTTCATCTGAAGATAGAAAGCCATGTAAACCATAGATGACAAAAGGGGGAATAAATGATGAGAAAATTAAATTTTTGGGTGGACTATCCTGTTGTTGAGCCCGATGTTGGAGAGTATTCACTGAACGTAAACAGCGTATGCTGACGAATTGTTGAATACATTTTTATTTTTCTTTTGCACACAAAAAGTATCATTGAATATTCTTAAAATAACTTAATAACCCCTTATGAAACATAAACTATTTTACCGATCTTCTTGCTACGTTTCTGGTAATTACATTGCTGTCTATGAAAATATCTTAATTTGTGTTCCAAAGATGAACAAAGATCTTATGGGTTTGGAACGACATGAAGGTGAGTTATTATTGACAGAATTTAAGTTTTTGAGTGAACTATCCCTTTAACCCTTCCTACGTGTGTAAGATGACAAAAAAATATAATGCAAAAAAAAAGTACTTCAAGTTAAAATTAAATTGTAAGGAGTAAAAAGTATGTTTTTCCCTTCAGAAATGTAATCAAGTAAAAGTACAAGAAGTTTAAGTTAAAACTGTACTTTAGTAAACTACAAATCCCACAAAAGTAATGAGTACAGTAATTAAATAAAGAGTAAAAGTAATTAAGTAAAAAAGTATTTTACACTTGAATATGCTTAAAAAAAATTTATGCATTTTTCTGTAAAGCTTGGCATTTTAATAAAAATCAAATGAGAATAAAACCAACCTGTTTGTTCCTCAGTATCTTCTTGTTTGACTCTGAAAGTGTCTTCAATCTTCACGTCTTCACTCTCCTCTTTAATAAACTCCATCTTTATAACAGTGTGTCCAAACACACAGAAAAACTCCTGCTGAGATCCACACAGTGTCATGTTTAAGATGAGAATAATTAAAGATAAATCAATCGGTGTGTCTCAATCAGCTCCCTAGTTCAGTAGTCAGCACACTGGTAAGGGACACTCTGAATGATAATTAATGGTTTCGGCTATCTCTGGTTTCACAGACAAGGCTGAAGACTAGTCTCAGATTAAAACGTAACTCTGAGCTCTTTCAAATGAAAGAAACTCGCACTGATCTTATAATATGTCTGTGCAATGGTTTTAAGATGCTCACCACAACTAATGTTTTTTTTTTTTTAAAGACACGTTTATAATTTATGGCCTTATCCTGGCTTAACCTAAGCCCTGAAACCGGGGGACTGTTTCATAAACGACACTAAGAAAAGCGTGGATTAAAGTCCAAAGCCTGACTTGAAATAACCTTCATAAACGACAATTAAGTTTACGCAATCTCACTAATTCTGTCCAGGTTGAATGAGTCAGGATAATTTGATGTGCAGGCTTATTCTTAAGCAGCCCTTAATGTTGAGCATGGATCAAATCGATCCACCAAAAAGCGAATATTTGTGCAGTTTTAATGCATTTGAGACATTGTGTGTTCCTCAGTGCACAACTGACACATCACAGGTATATTTCACATCTCTTTTCATCTCATATCCATTTTGCTGTCAGGAGTGGGCGAGTGAACGAATGCTTCAGCACGCTAAACAGATGGAACTCAATAATTCTGAATGAAATACGCATTCTGCTAAAATATTTGTTGTTGGACATTAAATGCGACACATGTAGAATTTTAATTCTACATATGTGTATTTTTATGATAGCAACTGTAAATCAAATGTAAGCTGCTAATAGAGCCCTAATTACAAGCTCAAATGATTTAATGGGTATTCCTCTTATCAAATAAAATATAGTCTGTTTTATATTATTCATTTTCATTTTTAATTTAGTGATTTTAACTTTTAATTTAGTGTTTTTAATGCTTTAAAGAGTTATTTTATATTGTAATGTTTTAATGTTCTAATAACCATAGAGTACAGCTGTCATAAACCAGAGAGAAAGGCTGCATGACTAGAGACTGCTGATCAACTGAATGCCCAGCAGCATGTTAAAATGGTTTCCAACATCTTAAAACAAAGTCATCCCAAACAGCATGCAGTGTTGGCCCAGATCTGGCTCGCATGGATTTCACATGGGCCGGATCTGGGCCAATACTATGTTGCTGTCTGGGATTAAATCTTGACCATGATACATTAAATACAGTCGGTTGTAGCCTGTATTTTTATGCATTTGATTTAAGTTGCATTGTTTGTATACTTCGCCTGCTCCTGACCAGGTTAGTTTCCCAGCATAAATTGCCACAGAGACTGAACTTGAGCTATTGTAATTTTGCTTTATGAACACAAATCAAGTGAAAATAAGTCAGACTAACAGAAATAAGCCTGGCTTATTTGGTAAACTTGTTTTATGAAACAGCCCCCAGGTCATAATTAGATAAAATCACTATAAACAGGCACAACAAAGTCATAAAAGTTTCATTCATAATCGCGTTTGTTTGTTGATCTCGTTGTAATTGCACGGTTTTGTCAGCGCGCGCTGAATCGAGAGATTCGAAACAGAGAATCATTTCGGGAAGCAATTGATTCAATTGACTCGGAGTTTGTGTTTTCTCCATCAATACTTGTCAATGACCGAGTTCGTGTGGACGCGCTTTACTCGCATATAATTGTTAGATAAAGCGCTGCAATCAATATTAATGAAATAACTTTACATCGCTTGTAAAAACTATTAAACCGCCCCAACGATTTGCATTGATGTAAACACTGTAAATGTTTAAAATCACAAACCTTTCTTCAGCCGAATCACAACAGATGCAAGAGCGCGACGCTGCCTTATGACGTCACAGCGCCGTACCAAAATAAAAGTCCTGTTCACAGGACAAACATTTCATAACACACACCCCGCATACAGAAGTCACATAGATTTAAATATATTAATAATAATTACATTTTTATACATTTAAATATCTTAAATTTAAATAGAATAAAATATATTGTTGTATACAATATATGTAAATATATTTTGAAATATATATTAAAAATATATTTAAATATTTGATTTTGCCGCTTTTTAATATTTTTCACATATATTAAACACTGAACAAAATTATAAATGCAACACTTTTGTTTTTGCCCCCATTTTTCATGAGCTGAACTCAAAAATCTAAGACTTTTTCTTTGTACACAAAAGGCCTATTTCTCTCAGATATTGTTCACAAATCTGTCTAAATCTGTGTTAGTGAGAACTTCTGCTTTGCCGAGATAATCCATCCACCTCACAGGTGTGGCATGTCAAGATGCTGATTAGACAGCATGATTATTGCACAGGTGTGCCTTAGGCTGACCACAATAAAAGGCCACTCTAAAATGTGCAGTTTTATCACACAGCACAATGCCACAGATGTTGCAAGTTTTGAGGGCGCGTGCAATTGGCATACTGACTGCAGGAATGTCCACCAGAGCTGTTGCCCATGAATTGAATGTTCATTTTTCTACCATAAGCCGTCTCCAAAGGCCATCAGTTCAAGTGTGTGTGCGCGCTCGAGTGTCTGTGAGAGAGAGAGACAAGATCACTCACATCATTGTGGAGTCAGCTGTTTTATCCCGTCTGTGGCATGTGTACTGCAAACACATACGAGCATCATCACTGTCTGTCACTTGACTCTGTTCCCCTTTCGGGCTTGAACTGATGGTAAAACTAAGGACATTATTAACTGTCTTTACATTTATTTTGAAAGATGAAGCTCGCGATTATGGAAAGGGGCATTACATTTCCGATGAGTGCTTGCGGTGTTCAGCCAATCACAATGCACTGGGTCAGTTGGCCAATCAGAGCAGACTGCATTCATCGGAAGGAGGGACTTTGTAGAAAATGACACGTTTGAGAGAGGCTGGGCTTAGAGGACCTACAATAATGTCCAGTATTTGAAAAATAATGTAAAATTAAAACATGTTATGGCTGAGTGTGATAATCAAAAAGTATGTATCTAAAAATATAATACAGTAGATAGACAACCAGAATGGGTATTACCACCACGTGTACCGCCGCCGCAGGGCCGCAGTGTTAACTGCAAGTCAATCGCGTGTTAAAATCATTCACGAAACTGCCGCCAGGTGGCGCAAAGACACGGATTGCGAACTGAATGTAATTGTAAAATGTTGGTTTGTAAACGGAGATGGAAGGAAGAAGTAAAACAAACAATAACATTATAATATAACATTGTAACATCCTTAAAAAACCATCAGAAATTTAAAGAAAGACCTTTACACAAAGGCTCTTGTGCATGCTATTGTTATTAAACTGTCATTACATATATATATATATATACTATTATTTCTGAATGTAATAAAATGCAACTTATACATGACTTATATATTTTTTTCCTCTCACAAACTTAATTTATTTTTTAGCGTGTTTTTTTAAAAACATGCAGCAAATGAAAATTTGTTACTGTGGGTTAACAAATTTACATTATATACTTAGGAACAGAGTCTGGGCCTAATCTAGGCTATGTTGTTAGCTATTTACTAGTTTCGTGTATGTTTTTATTCAGTTTTTTCTTTTCTTTTTTTTAGTTGCATCTGAAAATGACTGTGCATCACATTCACTCTGCGCGCTCTGGAGCAGATCCTGCCTCTCGCGTTGCTCAGCTGTGGACGATTTAAAAATGTTTGATATAAAGGTTGCTGTCCCATTTTATACAGGAATTGTTCATTAAAAAAAATCTAATTATATAGTTTCATGCTAATATGCAATCAAGGTCTTCAATAATATAAAGATACAAGTTTATTTAGGCTATTTAGCATGCACTGTGACATTTTACCGTTTCAA
Source organism: Cyprinus carpio (assembly GCF_018340385.1). Classification (NCBI taxonomy): domain Eukaryota; kingdom Metazoa; phylum Chordata; class Actinopteri; order Cypriniformes; family Cyprinidae; genus Cyprinus; species Cyprinus carpio. The sequence continues at coordinate 46,830,733 of NC_056599.1, forward strand.
CTAAAACTCTTTGAGATTTTAAAGTCAGTTTAATAGTATTGAAATTCAAGTTGAATCTAGTATAAAAAAAGGTTTTAATTGCTTAAATTATTTCTGAATTAATAATATGTTATCATGTTTATTCTTGTTAAATAACAAGTGTTTATTCTTTAATAAAATAAGGGAAAGAATAAGGGATGATCCAAATATTTGTAATGTACAATAATATAGGCCTATATCTGCCTGCAGTTAAAAAGTTATATTTGTTTTGATTCATCCATTTATGTAGGATACAATTATTCTAAAAAAATAAAAAATAATATCATTAAAATGCCATCGGCCTGAGTAAATTTTACCATTATAGAATTGGGGTAGTAATTTAGGGGGTGAAATACTGAGAAATTACAAATGGTATGGGATTTTAAAGCTTAACAACTGAAGGTCTATGAAACGTCAGTCAATAAAGCTTTTTTTAAACAATGGCACTTATAGTTTTGAACTAAAATATTATTTCAACCATATAGCCTGTGAATAAACTAAATGCATACTTTTCAATGAAAGAACACTTAGAGAGTGTAGGTTGCTTCTGGTGTTTGGATTTGTACTTCATTATAATGAGCTCCAAGTTAAAGAATAGCCCTCACTAGGATTTTTTTCTTCAGGTAGGTTTTTCATCTTCCTTCAGGTAGGCTGAATGTTTTCCTGCCTTGCTAAATGTTGGGTTCATGATCAATAAGTTGTATTCGCCTCAAACTGATTTTGTAAAATCAAAACTTGCTGACGGTGATCCTGGCTGCAGTTAGCGCGAGTCGTGCGCTGTGAAGCGGGAGCAGCTGACGGAGGACTCCGCTTGGTCTTAAAGCCTTCCTCAAACTCCTATGATCACAAATAACAATGATTTTCATAAAAATAATGATTCCTTATCAAGTGATAATTTGTTATTATTATGGTCTTGTGAAAATAATAATAATAATGGGCTGCGAGAAAATAATGCATAAATAGAGTACGGCTGCTGTGAGTGCAGGCATGTTTCAACCCAGTAACATGAGAACACACCTTTCCTCACAGCTAAAAACAGACTGAGTTCAGTTCAGCTGGAGGGGGTTGGGGTTTGGGGGATGTTCTGTATAGCTTGTGGGGGTTGAAATAAAGGTGTGAATCTCTTGATCTTTATATGAACAGTGTCTTATAAGGGTTTCAAACTTGCAGAGCAGGTTTGGCCAAAGTAGAACAATTTCCTTGTCATTTTTGATTTTAGGACAACTTTGAAGAAAGGTTCAAATGTTGACTACTGTATAGCGCAATATAGTTTATTAGTTATTATAACTTAATTTCAGATGAAGTTGCCTTAACTCAAAAAAAATAAAATAATAATAATAATATGCAAACTGTTGCGTTAATTTTATTTTGTTTCGTCTAAACAATATTTTTTAGACTGTGAAATATAAATTCTAAAAATGTATTTATTTATTAATTTATTAAATTGTAGCCTATCTCTATGTTTTTCTAAATCCCAAACAGAGTCCAGACATCAGTAAAGTATCCGTCTATGAACATATTTTAGATTTGGGAAATACACATGCGTTACAGACGTGCAGGGGCGTTGCACAAGATCCCGGGCCCTATGTATAGGCAGTCCTGATAACCCCCAATATAAAAATATCCAGGTAAAATAAAATATGTTCCAGACTTTTCAAGGCCCCTCTCTTCCTTTGGGGCCCTGGTAATCAGTACTGGTTTTACCCCCAGTCCGATGCCCCTGCAGACGTGACAAAAAAAAAACAGTTTTTGGAGACATTATTATTTTTATTATTATTAATTTAAAAATCACAAACCATAATCAAAATGCACAAACCAGAAGAAACAATAACAGAAGAGAAGGCCATTCCAAAAACAAAAAATAAAATAACAATTTTATTAAAATTATTAAAATTTTTGTGTTTCAGAGGAAAAATCAATGTTAAGGCATCTCTCTGTTACGGTCCGTTCTGAAACCAGAATTTATGCAAACGCGTATAAAATGCTTTAAAAACTTTAACAGAGATGTCTAGAGGGTATTTAATAGGTCTGCCCCCACGTAAGATTTTTCTAGTTACTAGTCGTTTATTTGTCATTATTCAACTAATCATCTATAATCCATAATGAGCCTTAATATATTCAGCACTAAAGCACATACATTAAGTTTGCCACAAAGCACAGGCAGAAGTAGCCTAATAATTGTGAAAAAGGAGACATTTTAATAATTAATTATTAATAAACAAATGTTTTCTTGTCGCCTGCAAGATGAAATTCACAGTGTTGACTCTCTCCACATGGACGTGCCTTTAAAGAGAAATACAACCTTCACAGATTACATAATGCTTTCGTTCTGAATTGATTCGTTTAAAAGACATTTCAAGCTTTCTGTAGATATATTTCATTATCAGGAAAAAATTCACGTGATCGAGAGGGCGCCTCCCTGTCAAGCGCATTAATAATTTTCGCACAAACACTTGAATATGAATAATAATTCACATTTTGCATATGCATTACAAAGTAAATAATTTTTTACATGCAATTATCAGAAATAAATAAATAATAATAATAAATAAGTAGACAAATAAGAATAAATGCTGTGCGTTGCACTGAGCATCAATATGATACACACCTGCATTTAAAATGCGGCTGAATTTTTTTTTTTTTTACTTAAATTGTATGAAAACAAGTAAAGAAGGCTCTCTTTACAATCCCTGAAGCTGTCAATTAATGAAGCTCCTTTTTATATTGTGTGCAGTTTGCTGATTATAATGAGAGAACTTGAGTTTAAATGTGAGGATGATTTATTAATCAGTCCATTCTTCAGAGTTTCAATGATTTAGCTAAATTGTGCAGGTTTAAATTGGGCCGTTTCTTGTTTTAATTAAGCCTAAAAAATGGAAGTGAAATTATACAGTGCCTCACATTTTACTAAAATAAAGGAAATAATTTATAAAACACGCAACTTCTTAATTTCTTAATCGGTGTACAGACAAATATATTTTTCCCAAAAAGTTATTTGTCAAAATAAAGGACAGGTAACGAATAACAAAGTACTGTATGTGCATGACAAAAATGCATGCTGTTTTATTAAAGGAATTTTAAAATATAAATTAAAATATAGCCAGCTCACTAAAATAGTCTACCACTTTTAATGCTCTGATGCAAAGTAAACCACAATTTCTTTAGAATAATATTCATATTATATAAATAATACTGCACACCTAGTAAATGTGTCAAATATAAAATATGGTGTAATACTGTGTAGCTTAGAGAAAATATAAGCACAGGCACTTGACATTTATCCTGCTTGAATTCGTTCTAAGAAATGCACATAACTTCATAAGTAATAATCTTTCATTTGTGAATATTCAATATTTTAACTACAGTGTTTTTCCTTTATTTTCCCTGACTGCAGCCGTCAAATGTAACACATCGGCGAGGCAAAGCTGACGGCTATTTGCAAAAATGTGCTTTGATACGCTTGTTTGATAACTTGTGGTTAAAGCGCCACTCAGCAGTCAAAGTCTGCAAATGCACTTTGCAGACGCGGCGGCGGCAGTACGTGCAGCGGTAGAACCATCGTTTTGGTTGGCCACCTACTGTATGTATCCATCTAAAAATCTATATGTATACACACACATATGCATTATCATGTATATTATAGTAAATATATCTTTATGTACTATAATATATGCATTTGCACTGTGGCGATTCCATCTTTTGTTTTGGTGACTATGTTTGCAATCTTGCCAAAACATCCACTGACAATTCCATCTTCTACATCCAGATTCCTGTTTACCATTACAAGAACTCCCACTGCAATTTGCAATGTGTCAAGAAAGTCGTCCTTTTTTCCAGTGACAGGTTTGTTTAGTCTTTTCATTCCTCCTGTTTTTGGGTCCTTCCTGTAGTCTTCGGCATCAATTGTTAAGATGTCAGTGTAAAGGGCCTGTACAGTCTCGGTATTGTACTATTGTGCAGAGCATCACGCGGGCAATCTTTGGGCTGTTTCACAGCCTGGAATAACAAAGCTCTATCATCTTCCCTGAGAGCTTCAGTCTTCTGCTTCATTCGAAGTCGGTTCAACAGTTCAGCGAAAGTGAGGTCTTCTTTCTGGTGCATGATCTCTGTGAAGGTGATGATTTGAAAATGGTCCTTTCAAGAAGTCCAGCACATCCTCTTCATACATGCAGAGCGGTTTGGCTTTACCTAGCGGTGGCAGTTGAAAAGGTGGCTTCAGACTCCTTGGCATTTTTAAAAGGGAATGCAGCATTTTAACAGAGATGTTGAATGCTGCCATTCCAGAAAACGCATTCAACAGCAGCATAGGCAAAGAAAGATCCCCTTCTTCCCGGAGTCACCGGAGTTGTCGCAGAATCTTGGTTGCTTCTTTGTTTATGCACTTGATGATGTGTGATTTCCCACAACCAGCACTGCCTGAGACAAAGTAAAAAACTGCTCCGGATTATGTCCCCACACACGCTTCTGACAACACTGGCAGACAGTGTAGAAAATGGCTGCCTACATCTCATTTTGACTCCTAAACATCTTCCTCACAAATTCAATAGTAATCTGTGGTGCCTCTATCTGTGGTTCGACGCCATCTTCACAAAGAATCTGGTATTTAGGGACATCATCTTGTTCATCCTATTCTTCTGGATCATGTTTGTGCCACAGACTCCTGAGCACTCACTTGCCTGTTTGGAGTAGGCCTGCATTATGTGCTTCATTTCATCCTCTTGGTTTACGTTGGTTTCACGAACACCCTTGTTCACGGTCTTCAGGAAATCATTCATTTCATGTTCCATCCCCTCAGCAAATCTGGGTTGTATCCATTCACCCAATCCTCCTTTGGATCACGCACCAGCAAATTCACGTTTGAAGTGGACAGTGCATCAGCATATTTAAAGTAATCATCCATGGACAGATTACATTTGGTCAGCAAGTCTGACAAGTTGTCAAAGGAGGTCTGGGGATCATTTAGCAAATCCCACAATGGCTTGAGATTTGTCCTGGCATCATTCATTGCTTTTTGAACAGCATCCTGTCTTGCCTTCTTTCTATCTGGGCGACTTTTAGGGAACCCATATCTACACAACACATTTCCTTTCTTGCAAGATTTGGAGTGCTTCCTGCTGTGAAGTTGAACTTCAGTGTGACAATTTTATGAAGCTCGGGATCGGTGGTAGAGTCCGACCACTACTTGGTCAGACTGGTTTTCGAATTCGGGCACCCCCTTTACCCAGGCCAGCAGATGAATATGTGGGATTTCTCTGGCTTGAAACTCGACTTGATCAAAGTAATCCTCGACGTCCCCGATGGGTTGAGTAGGTACATAAGCAGATGAGTCATTAATGCATCCACTTGTTTCGCGAAACATGCACATGACGGTGAAGGGGTTACTTTGAAGGATTTCACATTTTGTCGTCCAGTCAAGCTCTGAAAAGACAACCTCTTCACCTTGCTGAGCCTTGATCGCCATTATCACTTCTGGCCATCGCATTTCGGCTGCACTGAATGTTCAAAAAAAAGTAGGATTCCCTAACTGCCTGATCATGGCCTGTAGATCTCTCAACGTTTTCTCCCAATAAGATGGTGTGCCTCTCAAGAGTTGCATAAACCTTGAGCAGTCACGGCTGTGGACCGGTCTTTCAACCTCAAGATCATCCTGGAGAAGCTTGTTGAAGATTCTACATCCATCTTTTGTAACAGGTTTGCCTTTTCACAACTGGATAGACATGCTGCTTCTCACCATGTGCGTTTCAGTGACAACCTGTGCAAAGAAGAGATAACTCTGGTCTTTGGCAAAACGAGTATCCACGCAGAACAGTCTAGCATTAAAGTACATAGTTGGGGATAATGCAACTTCTCGTGCCACATAAATTGTGTTCTGTCCAGTGGGAAACTGTACAGGGAAAGCCATCACTTACAATTTGGGAATATTGAAAAATCTGACTGGCTTTTTACCTTGAGCAGGTGCAATGCTAAAGATTCCCTTACCGTAAGATAGCAAGTCTTGTCCAGTGTCAATGGGCAGCATGCATGTGTCCAGAGTGAGGCCAGGCCTGAGTTCATCCTTTTCTTCTGTTCTGACATTCTTCCTGTTTTTCCTCTGTGTCATCCAGCTCATCATCATGGAAAAATTCAAATGTGGCAGTGTCACTTATCAAGATGTCCTTGTATTGTGAATGGACTGCTTTCAGTTTTGTTAACGCTGCTAGCACATTGTGCATATTCGATGTATGGAAGCATTAGTATCCTCTGAACTTGATGTGTCTTTTCAGCTTCACCTGTAGTAGCTGGGACTCACTATTAGGCCTTAGCAGACAGTTGACCATTTTCTCCACCTCAGAGGGCACACACACAACAGCACCATGCACTGCTCTTTGTTATCATTTGGGCAATGCAACTATTTTTGCAAATGGAACAATTCTGGCGATAAGCTGTCGTACATTCAATTCAAGCAGTGCTGCAGGGATGGGAGGCAATCCAAGTTTGTTTGCCACTGCAATAGAAAGCATGGATCCTCTTTTCAGATGACTGTCACAAGTGTTGCAGATCCATTCCTGTGTTCTCTCTTCTTCAACTGCACAAGAAATTGAGCAGGCACTGTCACAAGCATGAACATATATCCCGGTTAGGCAAGAGGCTGTAATAAGAACATTTTTGACATATTTTCTTCTATTACACATCTTAACTTGATTTAGAAACAAAGTCCTGTGACAGACTGTGCAGATGTAAGTTGGACCATGCAGAATTTGATATGGCTGTATATATACGAAACACAGATATGGCATCAAGTTTGTTTGACACAGGCTTGTTTGTAACATCGTGATTGCGTGGGTCCTGGCTGGAGTGAATGTGTGGTTTATATTTTCTTTTTATCCTTAATGCATATCGCAACTTGTAAAGAATGCAAAATCCTTCAACTGTGAGAGACTTCTGTTTCTTCAGGAGAATACAAATCAGAATGTGGTGTGACCTAAACTCTGAATAAGTTGTATATCTTCTGGCCATGTACTCCTTCATTTTCTTCTGGAAAAGAAAATCCATCTTGTACCTCCAACCCATATAGTCCTTCTTTTTCCTCTGGTAAAGAACATCAATGTGGTACCTCTGCATCTTTCCTCTTTGTCTGGAAAAGAGCATCGGTGTTGTACCTCTTGATCATATATGCTCTCTTTTTCTTTCTGGCGAAAAGATCTTGATTATACTTCTCCTTGATGACCTGTATTTTCTTCATTCGAAACTGCAAATTGGTGGCATGTTTCTCTTTCTCATATTCCCGCTTTTTTTTTTTTTTTTTGCGTTTGGACATTAAAATTTAGAGATGTGTCTTCAGGTCCTGCACATTGCTTTTGATTTGCAATTTTGCGAATTTCTTTACTTCACTGTTTGTTTTAAAAACCTTTGTGACACCTTGGTTTTTATCTTCTGCAAAGACAAGTTTTCAGGGATTTTGATGGCAACATTTGTTGGTTTTGGCAGAGATGGAGTTACTTGTGACAGTAACTCACAAGCTAATGATGAATATGATTTCCCTGACTGTTGCTCCATTTCAAATGAAACAGGTATAAATGTGTAGCAAGTCTGAGCACCACAATTCTGGAAAAAGAGGAAGTAATCTGCTGGTCATGTCATTCAGGTCAGTGAAAGTTAACATAACTGCAGTTCCATCACCAGTTGGATGTGGGAAACCTTCAGCGGTTCTGCAATTTGAATCTTCCAGATCCATCTCTGAACACAGCAAAGCACTCTGAAGAAACAATAAGCAGTGCATGGCTGACTTCTGTTGAGAGACACCGAAGTCTTTCATCAAGAGGAATCCACCATCCTTCCATTTCTGAAGTTCCTCTGTCTCTCAGATATCCCATCAACACATCTGACTTTTGGACACTGACGTTGTGGTTAGAAGTTGTGATGCTCACAGGTACTTCACCAATGCTTAGAAAATCCTGTCAGAATCTTCGTTCAGCAATAAGCTGCATTTAATGCTGACATACAAAGCATCCTCTTCCTCTAGCACTCTGTCTAGATCAGGCTGTTTTAACAAAGTCCCCTCACTGTGTCACGCAAGGAATGTCAGAGCTACACATGTGCACTGATGATTTCTCAAGAAAACATCATACCTTGTATCACTCTGGCAATGAGATGCCTGCACAGATAAAATTCTAGGCATGTTATTGCCACCATCACCCTGCTGTTTATCAGAATACTGAGCAACACCTTTACTGTCACTTGCCTGTCCTGCCAGGTCTACCTTTATCCAAAGAACTTTTTGAGCCTGGAATCTCCTTCCTTTCAGAGGCATCCTTCAAAAGAACAAAAGATGAAATATGAGAAAATAAACCAAAGACATGAGATAAAATAATCCATGACATATAAGACCAAATCATTAATTAGAGAGACAACTTGGTCAAAGAGTTTTCCAACCCCACTAGCACATAGAAATTGTGTAAATGAGATGCTCTCTCTGCAGAGATGCTCTGAAAACACCATCACATGCTGCATGTTTGTAAACAAAGCAGTGCTTAATTTTCAAACACACTCCACATTAGAGTTAGTTAATTTAGTTAAATTAGAGCATTTTGCAATTTTATGATCATAATACTCAACCCTTTTTGTAGCTAAATGGGATAAAGTGACCCAAGTTAAAAGTCCGCATCATCTGGGGTCTCATTTATAAATGTTGCGTATGCACAAAATGGGCATAGAAACATGCATACGCAATTTTCCACGCACGTATAGTGATTTATAAAAAATAAACTTGACGTAAATATGTACGCACCGTACGAACATTCTAGACCATGCGTACAAACTCTTTTTCCTGGAATGAGAAAAGTAATTAAGTAAACAGCAATTTTAAACTCTGTTTTCATGTCAATATATACACATTTACATTAAATACTCCACTCACATTAATGGAGATAAACACTGAAATAACATAATTTTACAAAAAACATAATTACATAATTCATTAACAGGCTAAATAATTTTCCTGTGGTATGCTATGTTTTAATGACAGCGAGGAGTGCTATAGGTGCACAATAACTCATCTTTAAACTAAACTACAGATCACATGTTATGAGAAATATTTTAGTGAGAACAATGATCAATGATGCACACTTACTTCGATATTGTGGTGGACACTGCTGGATTCAGTGGTCGAATGGTCCATTGTCCGGTATAGGACCAATGATAATAGCTTGCAACCGCAGCTACACAGAGGTGTTGATGTCGTGTGAAGGCATCTCAACAGCATAATGAAAAATACCACCATATTTGAAGGACATAACTAGGAGAAAACGGTAAGATTTGCACATTTCCTTTTTAAAATACTTTGTCAGTGATGAGCGGAATCAGACAATTGTATTTAAACTGCAATAAATATGGGCCTATCAGTTACCACTAAAAATAGCTAAAAGATGTACATCAGCAAAACTGCATACATTTAATTGATTTGAATTGTTTAAAACAACTGAAATACTACTATTTGGCCAGTGTAAAATAATGAGATCAACTCTATTCTAAAATATATCTGATAACAACTTTAAACCATTTTGTTTTTATGGATATTTTTAATATATTTATTATAAAACATAACAAGGATACTGGATAATTTTTAGCAATAAAAAAAATAATTTTTATGGCACAAATGGCATTATAGTCCCCATCTCATATTTCCTTAATGTCTCGGTGTTAAACATGGTGTCACGTGCATGTGAATAAGCATGGAAATGATATGCAGATGAGGTTATGCATAGTAAAACAAGGCGTTGTAAGCTCCATATATGGTGATTTCGGGGAAGAGACGAGGTGGAGATGAACGTACGCACAATCTTCCCCTGACTGGGATTCATAGAGGGATTTTTGCACAGGTTCTGGTGTACGCATGTGTTTTTAAATCTGAAAACTTTTGTGCGTACGCAAAAACTAGCTTTTGTGCCTACGTACACTTTTAGGATGAAATCTATGGAGAGTTTTATAAATGAGACCCCTGTTCTGTTTGGTTTTCAAAAATAATAATAAGCAGCTGATTTCACATGATCTCTTAAATAAGTGTTCAGCAAACAACTGTCACCTTTGCTTCACTATGAGTTTGAACAGATCACTGATTAAAAATGACTGTAAAATGGTTTTAATGCTACAGAAACAAGTGATGTTTTCTATAAACATTTTTATACAGGATGTTTTCAAATAATATTCACTTACTTCACAAAATGCTGAAGTGATACAACCTGCAAAGCATTCTCAAGAAAAAGTTAACTGACAAGAAAAAGAACAACTTAAAAATACAGCTAATCATTTTTTTGTTTTGTCAGTAAAGAACATTAGCAGATAAAACAAATTATAAATCTAGTATTAATATGAACAATATATATTTTTTAAATAACAGTAGCAGATAAAGCAAATTATTAACCTAGTGTTAAAAGAAATGAACTTTTAAAAGAACAGTAGTAGTTGAACATAAATTGTGAACTTAATATAAAAATAACAGGGTTTTTTTGGGGGGGTTTGCAATACGGATGAACAGCTGCTTGGAGAAAATCCAAAACCTGGAAAAGAAAGACATATTAGGCAACTATAATGATAATCATACAGAAAAAAAAAAGACAGCATCATTTAGGCATTTTGCACACTGTCACGCCCAAGAACTGTCTTGTGTTTGTTTTCCTCCCCTACGTGCTCTATGTGCTCCTCATGACCCAGTTTCTCCCTTATGTTTGTTTATTGATTTCAGGTGCTTCTTGTTGTGTCCCTCGCCTTGTCATGTATATAAAGTGTGTTCTGCCCCTTGTTTCTTGTCTGGTATTGTTTGTCAAAACCACTCAATGCAATGTGTTGATGCGGTTTACGGTTAAAAAAAAGACATTATTTTCCACATACTGTACATTATTGTTGCTCCTGTATGCCCCACTTTTCTGAAACGCATCGATTTTTACAAAGTTCATAGTTCTGAAGAGTGAGGTGTACGCTGATTGGCCAGCCATCCAGTGCATCATGATTGGCTGAATACCTCAAACGTGTGACGGAAATGTTACTCCCTTTAACATATTGTCTTTGCAACTTTACGGATCTTTTTTATGCACCAAGAGCTTGTAACACTCGCATCATATGACCCCTTTAATCATTTACACTTGTATTGAATACCTTGTTGTTTGAAATTGTTCTTTTTTGTGTGAACATTGTGCTTGTTTTTTTGATTTGCTTTCAAACTTATGTATGAAGGGAAAAAAAACATTTATTCTTACAAACTGCAAACTGTTGTTTGTCTTTCATTGTACAATGTGCAAGCAATCTATTTTATTTTTTTGTAACAGTGGTTTGCAATTTCCCGGAGTGATCTCTTTATTTTGAAATGTATATGGTGACAGGCCAAATCCTGTCTGGTGCCCGAAACATAATGTAAATAATCTTTTTCGAACTGTCATTAGGGCCACCATTACAATAGATTAAACGCGATCTGTGATGATGTCACAATCGTGTTGCATTGTGGTCTGAAGTGTGCATATGAAGCAGACTCGCTCCCTCTGTCAAAATCGAGGCATCAATGGTCTGTCCATATAAACTTCACGTAGTGGAATGCACTTCAAAATGGCAGCGGGGATTCCCCCGAGGGGAAGTGCTTAGGGAAGTTTGCAAATGCACGTCGGAAAGTTGAGTGGAACGCAGCCCAGGATCAAAGTTAACTATCACTGTGTAGCAGGAGTAGCTGTCTAGTTATGCTGCATTCCAGGCAGATTTTTGAGCCCGTAAGTCACGACTTCAAACCACGACTCATGACTTTGTAGCGTTCCAGGCAAGTCACTACAAAGTCACTACGTTTTCTACAAAGTCCCGCCTTCCGACAAATGCAATCTGCTCTGATTGGCCAACTGACCCAGTGCATTGTGATTGGCTGAACACCGCAAGAACTCATCGGAAATGTAACCTTTCCATAATCGCGAGCGTCATCTTTCAAAATAAATGTAAAGACAGTTAATAATGTCCTTAGTTTTACCATCAGTTCAAGCCTGAAAGGGGAACAGAGTGGCGTGACAGACACAGTGATGATGCTTGTATGTGTTTGCAGTACACAAGCCATTTAAGACAAATAAATCCAACTCCACTGTGTGACCATCTCTCTCTCTTTCACACACACACACGAGTACATGACAACGCCGCTATTTCACAGAGAGACACGCAAAGCAAACTATATATTGCATCGTTTTTCTGCTTTAATATTCACAGACACTAGACCATGTCGTTATTTGACAGCTTTATTTTTCATTTATTCATCAATCCATCAAATCGCAAATTTTATGTGACATCAGCATTGTAGCTAGCTACTGTAAATTTATTGTCAGGACTGGATTCTGGAATTCATTCCGCATCACGGAAATCATAAGGTTTTAACCTTAAAGGTCCCATGGCATGAAAATTTCACTTTATGAGGTTTTTTAACATTAATATGAGTTCCCACTAGGCTAGAAAAATGGTGATAGTTGTAAACTGAGCCCCAGGTATCCTGCTCCTTTAAGAAAATGAAAGCTCAGATGGCCCAATCTGGAAACTTCCCTTTATGTCACAGGGAAAGGTTACCTCCCCTTTCTGTGCTTTGCCCACCCAGAGAATTTGGCCCGCCCATGAGAAAATGAGCTACTACCATGCAAGGCAAGGGCAATATTTTTTTTCCTCGAGAGACATCATGGCTTGCAAACGAGTGAATCATGGCAGTTGCTGAGTGTTTGGATGTACAAATGAACACTGAAGTATTTTTTTACTTCCTTCATCCGAGCCTATGAAGGAACAGTGGATTAATTTTATTTTTTCTGGTAATCCGGCGAAACAACTTCGCAAAGTTTTGTATGTCTGCCTCCAAACATTTCACCAACGACTGTTTACTCAACTTGGGCCAATACAGAGTTGGCCATGCTAAACGTCTGAAAATAAAGTCTGGATCAGTACCAATTCTCTTTGGCTCAGCTACAAACCTCGGACAAGTAAGTCAATTAACGCTATACAATTTTGTTGCTTTACTGTATACCCACCCAGCAAAAACTTGTTGAAAAGACGTCGAAAAGACAACTACAGAAATAATTGTTTTCTATATGAATGTGTCACGGGGTGACGAGTGACAGGCGGAACCACTTCTCGTTGAGGATGTTTCCCGGTCGGAATGGTTCTGGTGTGACACCTGGCCGGTTCCGGTTGCCCCGTGAGCTGTGCTCAGACGCCCGGATCAAATGAAGAAATGAGTAACAGGTGTGCGATGAGAGGGCGGCGATCGGTGATTGGGACAAGTAACGGGAATGCGGCTTATAAAAGGACTTTGTGGCAAAGGAAAGGCACGGGGGTTTGCGGGAGAGACTAGCGCGAGAGAGCGAGAGGTCTTGAAGTGGGGAAGCGTGACGGAAATGGATTTGCTACAAGCTGTGGATAGGAGGTAACGTCCTTTCTACAAAAAAAGGGCATACAGGGACTGGAGAACGGATGTGCACATGCATACTTGGAACAAGTTAAGTACCACGTTTACCTCCTTTATGGGTCTTTGAAGCTTGTTGTCCCCATTTGGATGTGATGATTTGATGCTCGTTGGCTGGAAGCTAAATACTATGAAGGTCTAAACCCTTAATGTCAGCATGTTTGTGGTTGCCACATCACTCTCACTGTCTTTGAGTTATAACTCTCTCGAAGCTGGATATTCTGCAACGGGTAACGGGTTTTATTAATCAGTGTTTGTGTGTATCATACAGAGCTGTGAGTTATGCATCCCCTGCTTTCCTGACTGCCTGGAAGAGGAGCCATACCCGCATACTTACCTTGTCCGGCCTGGAGCTGCCCTGTGAACGATAAGAGCCGTACTTGTACACTTACCATTATCGGGCCTGGAGCCAATTGTCGAATACGCGAAGTCATCCCTCCCTTGCTGCTCTGGTCTGCCTGGAAGAGGAGCCATACCCGTATACCTATCTGGTCCGGCCTGGAGCTGCCCCGTTAATGACGTGAGTTGGGCAACAGGTTTTATTAATTAGTGTTTGAGTGTATCATACAGAGCTGTGAGTTATGCATCCCCTGCTTCCCTGACTGCCTGGAAGAAGAGCCATACTTACCTCGTCCGGCCTGGAGCTGCCCTGGCAACAATAGGAGCCGTACTTGTACACTTACCATTATCGGGCCTGGAGCCAATTGTCGAACACGTGAAGTCATCTCTCCCTCGCTGTTCTGGTCCGTTTCGAAGAGGAGCCATACCCGCATATCCACCTTGTTTGGCCTGGAGCTGCCCCGTCAATGACGTGAGTTCTCCCCCCTTTGCTTTCCTGACCTGGTTGGAAGAGAAGTCATATCTGTATACTCACCATTGCCTGGCCTGAGGTTAATTGTTGAAAACGTGATACTGCCCTTCTTTTGCTGTTCCGGACTGTCTGGAAGAGGAGCCATATCTGCATACTCACCATTGCCTGGCCTGGAGTCAACTGTTGAAGACGTGACATCCGGACTTGCATACTCACCATTATTTGGCCTGGAGCTAACTGTTGGAAACGGGAAGTCATCTCTCCTTCGCTGCTCAGGTCTGCTTGGAAGAATGGCCAGGTCTAACGCCAACGCAACACTGATGCATCATGGTGCTCTCGTGAATGTGTTATTTTATAAATAAAAACAAGAAATTGATCAGATTTCATTAAAAAGTTCTACATTTATGCTCCAAAGATGAACAAAAGTCTTACAAGCTTGGAACAACATGAAGGTGAGTGATAAAAATTTTGAGTTTAACTAACACATTAAGTAAATCAGTTCCCTTAGGGGCACCAGAAGATCTCTGCCTGATCTTCTGCTCCTTCCACCATCCCAATTCTTGATTATTGTCCCACGACAGAAGTTTCCAATTTGAATGCTTTAGCCTGCCTGTTTTTTTTTTTCCAGCATCTAAAATGAGAAAGAAAACAATAACCAAAATGTAAATGTAAAAATAAAATTAATAATAAAAACAATGGTTGTCCAAAATGTAAAGTATACGCTAGAGTTTTCCCTACTGTTAGGGCATTTTCACCTCAGGGCACAAAAGAGTGGGAACTGACTTACAGGATAAGAACAATTTTCTAGAATTTTCAACAGTTTTTTTGTCACTTCCTGTACAGGGCTCCAGACTGCAACCAAATGGTCACATTTTGCGACCTTTTTTTTTTCTGTCAGTGCAACTACATTTTGTGAGCAATCACACTGGTGTTAATTTTCTATTTAAAAATTACATTTTGCACATGCTACTGTTGTTAATAAAAGTAAATGTTGTGCTTCCCAACTCAAGCTCAGTGCTTTACTGTCAAATGTGCATTACTAAGAAATAAATGTGTAATATTACTACTAACTACACTTATCAAAGCAAAACTATAACAATTTTATAATTTAATTATTTTTATTTGTAATACCCCCACACACCACCCCCAGCGCTACCAAATCTGCTTCTGGCAGCATCATCTGTATTCTGTAGAACTCCATGGAGCTGGTGCCACTGCTCTCAAAATTTAGTCTGGAGCCCTAATATACAGGTGCATCTCAATAAATTAGAATGTTGTGGAAAAGTGAATTTATTTCAGTAATTCAACTCAAATTGTGAAACTCGTGTATTAAATAAACTCAATCCACACAGACTGAAGTAGTTTAAGTCTTTGGTTCTTTTAATTGTGATGATTTTGGTTCACATTTAGCAAAAACCCACCAATTCACTATCTCAACAAATTAGAATACGTGGCATGGAGGTGATCAGTTTGTGGCACTGCTGAGGTGGTATATGGCACAACTTCATAATGTTTCACTTGATTATACATTAAGTAAGGAATTATAATACATTTAGTCAGGAATTTTGGAAAAAGTCTAACTAGTAAAATGTGTACAAGTTATATGAAAATTAAGTAGATTAATAATAAGAAATACTTACTTATGTCTATGATCTCTGGGTCAAGCCGCATCATTTTTCTTTGTGAGGTAATCCAAATCTTATTCCTCTCAGCGGTCTTATTGAGATAAATTATGTCTTATTCCTCTCAGTGCGAAGCGAACAGTAACATTTAAAAAATGTGAAGTACATTCTCGCTACTATGTTTGTTCTCATTTGGGCGTTTACCCACCGCAAGCTTCATCTAGACGATTGTAATATCAATAGCGCACTCGACGCGGGGGCGTGGTCACATTAGATATAATGAAGAGAGACGTGAAAGCCTGGACATCGCATTGTTTTCATTTGGATTACTTTATCACAGAATATTTGTTTTCGATAAGACTTGCTCAGTTTAAAAGTAGACGTGAAGATTTCTATAGATATATCTCTCATGTCTCTGTGTTGATTATTTGCTGAGATACAGTTCATTTTAATGACGCGTTTCTAAATGAAGATCACGCAGAACTAAAGGCGGCAGACAGCACACTCTGTTTGTTTTCTTTATTTTATAAATGCACAAAGTTTTGTTGTGATTTTGTGTGTATACAAATAAAAGTAGACCCTTTATAGATTCAATTGATGTATTGCTCTTATCTGTAAGATCAAAACTGAAAGTGTCATTTAAGTTCTTTTCAGTCAGGAGAATATGCCACAAAACGCGTATCCGCATTAGTTGACTCCAGAGGGTTATAAATGAACCAATGGCTCGGCAGCAGAGCTGCAAGAGCCTATGGCGATGAAGCCCACCAAAGCCTGCCAGAATGGGGGGGGCATCTGGCTATATAAGCAGGCATTCGCCACAGGATTCTCAGATTTCTTCTCCTTCAGCGATGACTCTGTCACTACGCTGATCTGAAGCCGCTCGCCGTTGACACGCCTTCAAAGCTGGAATCGAGACCTCTTTGCATGGCTGACCTGCTTCTCCGCAAATTCATGATACACCAGGCTTGTTCCCATGCTGCCATCCAGCGATACTAAAAGAGCTTGGCATTGTTGCAAATGTCACGCCATTACTGCGGTTTGTGCGGGTCTCCCCTGCATGCCGATGACAGCCACACGGAGTGCATTTCCTGCTTGGGGAAAACCCATGCGGAAGCTGCCCTCACGGAACTGATTGTTCTCACTGCGAGAACTTCAGTCTCGCCTCTTTCCGCTCATGGATCGCTTTCTTTTCACCCTCCTGTTTTCTTACTCCTAGGGACCTATGAGGAAAAAACAGCGGGGCAGAGGTCTTGAGCGACCGGCTGCGAGCAAACTCACGTCGGCCTTGCTCTCGCCCCAGAGAGTGTGTTCTCCTGTCCTTTTCTCCCAGTCTGATCAGCGTCCCCCTGCTGGTGCAAGCAACCTGATCTCATTTGTGGGAAGTGAGGATGAGCTGCTTGATGACAGCATATCATTAACAGCTTCGGACACCGGGGAGCTGTTGGGCTTGGTGACTAACCCCACCCCCTCACCATTGTCCTTGACCAGCGCGCCAAAGACGGGATGGATGCCGAGCTTCTCTGTATCCTCTCGAAAGTTGTCAAAGCATACCTTTCGGTTCTTCCCGGTGGTCCATGATGAGCTCACCAGATTGTGGCATGCTCCCTACTCCACCCTTCCTTCGTGCTTCTTCCTCAGCCGCCCTCACTTCCATCAACAGAGCTGAAGAGAAGGGGTACAACAAGCTGCCTCCCCTGGATGAGTCGGTGGCCACACACCTCTGCTCGCCCACGGCTATCGGTTGGAGAGCAAAGGCCGCTCACCTATCCAAGCTGTGTAGGACCACTTCAGCTCTCACTGGACACGCCTACACTTCAGCTGGACAGGCGGCTTCGGCGCTTCATTCAATGGTGGTCCTCCAGGCTCTGACGAGTCTGGCCTGGACCCCGCGTATTAATTGTGGCACTGAACAAGAACCTGAACATAATTTTGTATTTTGCATGGATTTGACAAACATTGTTCTGTTCTAAAAAAAAACATCTGACAGGCATTATAATTAGTCATTTAACATGCTTTATCCTCAACTTAACAATGAATGTGTATGTATGTGTGTGTGTGTGTGTGTGTGTGTATGTGTGTAAACATTCTTTGAATGAATGCTATGCTCTGCCTCGGAACAGCTGTATTCTACGGGTTTTTGTGCTTGCTTACTAAATGGTCAAATAAACTCAAGGTACTTGGCTCTCCTTGACTCTACACTGAGCACTCCCAGGTCACTCAGTCGCTCATCAGACATGGTTGTTCTTAAGTGGTTCTTGATCAGTTTCAGGGTGGAAAAACTCTGCTAACAGGAAGCATTGCTTACAGGTATTGCAATGGCAATTTTGCACAACTGGAAAAGTTTGTGGAACACTTCACTGAAAGGTTCCAGAAAGATAGTGAACTCCAATGTGGTGGTGAGGCTTTGCATGCCTTCTTTCCTTTTTCTCTCCAAAATCCTTTTGGCTTGGTGCAGCTCATGCCTCAGATCTTCTAAGTTTAACTTGTAGATCTCTGTGAATGAAAAAAGAGGTGACTCTTCTAGAAAGCAGTTGCTGTTAGGATGGAGTGCTTGAACACCTCTCATTATGTTTCAGAATTTGGAATTCTGGAATTCTTGAATTTGGAAAAACGTTTCTGTAATTCCCCAATCACAGAGTCCAGGATTGGTTAGAAGATGTTCTTTCTAAAACCATCCTTGTCATCTTGGTCACTTCTATGCTCGCCAACAGTGGATGTCATTACAGATTCTTCTAGTCTAGAGCTGGTGTTCTGTTGCCTATTTTTCACACTTTTAATGCTGATATTTCACTTTTGAGGTGTTTAGGATTTCTCTCCATAACTCGTCACAAAAGGCTTCTTCTATGTACTTCTGAAATGTATCCTGAAGTGCATTAATAAGCTCAACAGCTCTTGCTAGGTCTACTGACGGTGACTGAAGCATATCAGATAGAAGCTTGGTGTCACCCAGCACTTTGTAGAATGTTGCTAGAAACCCAATAAAAGGCAAGTCAATTTGGGGAAGTAGAAGTCATATTGGGCAATTTTGCCTCCATAGACCTGCCCCCATGTCCTAGGCTGACCTCCATACATGTCTTGCTGAACTCTTGGCAACCCTGCCACGCCTCTGTTTGTAAGATGTTAAAGCAGCACCAACTGCTTCTCGTTCTTCATATACTCTTTGAAGCATGCTTCTCGTTCTTCATATACTCTTTGAAGCATGGAAAATGCTGCTGGATTATGGACAGTTTCTCAGTGCCATTGATGCTGGATCTGAAGAAGGTAACTGCTTTTCTGCATTGGTCTCTAATGACATGAACTGTCAATGAGAGAGGGCTTTTTTGACCACTAGATTTAAGGTGTGATCAAAGCATGGAACATGTGTAATCTAAAGAAGGTTTGCACACAGAGTCATATATGAGGCATGGTCTGTGACGAGGCATGGGACTTTGTCTCTTATTAAAAAAGCAAAGACTGTTTTGCTGGAGTTATGGGGAATGTGCGCCACAACTTTCTAAATTCAAAGGACAACAGTAGACAACTTCACTGATGTAATGGCATGTTACTGCTAAGTATGCATCCATATTTATTCACTATTCCAAAGTGTTCAGATTTACAGTGCTGTTTTTAAAACTTCTACTCTTTTCAACTCTTTTGTCACTTCATACATTGCAGCATTACAAAATCTTCCTTACAAAAGGCCTGAAGCCCTGATCTTGCATCATTGAAAATAGTGATCAACATCCCCAAGTTGCAACACTCAGAGCCTCAACAACTGATTTGAAATAAAACATTCACAAAGGCTTAAAGAAGCAATATTTCAAAAGCGGCCATCACTAATGCAGTGTACTTCAGTGGACTTCTCCAGAAGAAAAGTTTTAGGTATGAAACAAATTGACTCTATGCTTTTAACAGTTGAAGTATTTATTTTTTATTGTGTTATTTTAAGTTTCATGTGAATATTGTAAATACACTCCATATATTCACTTTATTACTGCAGTGAATTTTGCTTTTGCCAACCTAGGGAGGCAAAATAGTATAAGTGATGGGTACCCGCGTCACCAATGACGTTATATTTGGATCACATAACTTAAGGTGTGGTTATCACATAAGAAAGATTGGTAGGATCTCTAACTTGTAGAACCTCTTTCTGTATCATCAACACAAGGAAGACAGAAGTGTACAGAAGCGCCGGAGGATGCTGGTCTCCTGGAGCACCAAAGGGTCCTATAATCTGGAACATGCAGATGTGGCCCTAGAGTAGGTGCAGAAGGTCTTCAGCCTGAAACATGCAAGCAAAAGTACCTTGAAGTGACGGTTTGCTCGCTAAAGTACGCGGCAGTGCTGAGACTAAGTCAGAACCTCCTAAACCAAAAGAAAACTGACTACGCCACCCCGTAATAAATAGCCTACGAACCTGTGTCCCTGATCTGGGTGGTTAAGTAAAACCCAAAGAAACATGTAAACAATGCCACAAAGCAAAACAAATACCACAACAAATTGAACACTCGAAGTGACGGTTTGCTCGCTGGAGCTTAATGCGGCAGTGCTGAGGGGAGGGGGAGAAGAGTTAATGTACGACTAAGTCAGAACCTCCTAAACAACCACCAAAAGAAACATGTAAACAATGTACAAATGCTTTAATAAAAACCCAAAGAAACATTTAAAAACACAAAGAAACATAAAAAAAACCCAAAGAAACATGTAAACAATGTACAAATGCTTTATTCAAATTGTAAAAATGTAACATTACCTAAGAATGTCGTACATGATATTAAACCCGAGAGAAGAGAGAGATGATGTGCCCACGGGCCCGCCGCGCGCGCAACACTCAAAGGCATCAATGTCACATGTCGGATCATAATTAACCACCATATATCGGCAGCTCAAAACAAAGTTATATGAACATATTCAATGAGTAAGGTGAAGGGGAGTCGTGTATATTTTCAGAGGCTAAGGCAGGCTTTAAGTATACTCGTAAAAGGAAAACAACCAAATAAGCAGGCACAGGCTTTTCAGAGGCTAAGGCAGGCTAGTTGAAGTGAAGATCCTATCTCTACACTAGTGCATCCCACGCACACACTCACACCCACACTCACTCACACAGAGTAAAACGTGAATCCAAACAGCACTGCACTTCACACGATTGTATCACCACTAGTACTCGCTACCAGTTAGCCTTCCAGCCTCGGGGTCCAACAGTGCCTAAAACAAACACAATAGAAAACTTGTTGCATTCAATAACACAATAAAAGTACGTCCTTCAACTTAAAGCAAAAAGAAAACAATATGTATAAAGAAATAAAATATCACAATGTTATATTTACAACAAACAAACGAGAAACAAAATATACAGAGCAGGAAAATAACACAATGTTATATTTAAACAAAAGAAAAAAGACAAAATAACAGACAAGAAAACAGCAGCGCCGTACTCCATTAACGTTGAGTGTAGACACTTTTACCTTCTCCCGCTACTAACCAGCGCAGTGTCAAAGAAAAACTTAAGTGCACTAAAAGAAAGGGGCGATTACTAAAATATCACTTTTCTTGTGAACAAGAGAAAACAGATCGGACCTACCGAAACGGATCGTTGTGCTGCACGAATCGTACTGTTGCTTTCAACTCATAACAAGCATAGAAGCTCATGCAGGAAAGCCAAAAGAATTTCACAGCTAAATAAACACCGGTTAACATCACCCGACGCTAAACAAGCAGCACGTAATATGAGCAGACACATACCTGACATGTAGTGGACAGCCTGCAACCCAACACATCAAATAGCCATTCCACACGCATCTATACACGTGCACTCCATAGGTGTGGTCCCAGGAGTGACGTACACCAGGTGGCATAACTCCAGCCTTAAATATCCAGAAAGACAGATTCTAATAGGCTATTGTGGATGACAACCACATGCCAATGAGGATGGATTACGTCACCCAACTTACCACAATCTACCTCCAACTCTTGAATTGTCGCCCCAACGATTATTCCCATTTAACCCTTTAAAACCGGATGTGTCGGCGCCGACACAATTTACCATGCTATATTCATGTTATCATAACTCACCAACCGTTTGCACTATGAAAAAAAATCCAATTGCTCCTGACAGTAAACAACTTGCACTTTATGACAATATGCGGCTTAATACGGTAATTGCATGCTTTCCATGAGCAAATCACAGCGGCTTTCGGGGGAGAGGGGGGAAGGGCAGATTTGAAGTGGGAGATACGGAGCGCAGCAGGTTGGAGAGTTTGAGAGTGCAAAATATCATTAAATAATGGCGAAGAGTGGTTTTACAAGAGAGGAGTCGATAGATTTGATCTTTGGTGACACCTGGGAAGAGGCTGAGCATGACTCTTCAGACCCGGAGTCTGTGTATTCAGATGTTGAGGAGGCTGCTGGCATTGATCCAGATGTGGATCGGTAAGTGATGCTTATGTTTCTTTTTGATGAATCTATGAGAAATGTGAGTAAAGTAGTCACAGACTCCTTGTTTCAGTTTGAAATACCACAGTTTCACACACTTATGTGGTATATGTGCGTTTATATGCACACACGTATATGTCTTTGCATGCATGCGTTCATGTTTGCTTGTGCATGTGCGTGCTTGCGTGTGCATGCATGCATTCATGTTTGTGCAAATGTGTATGCAAATATCTATGTGTGTGTGTATGCGAATGTGTGTGTACACTGTGCATGTATGTCTGTGTACGTGTATGCATGTGTGCATTATGTTTATCTGTATCTGTTTGTGTGTGTGAATGTGTGCATGTGTATATCTGTATGTTTGTGTGTGTGAATGTGTGTGTGTATGTGTGTGTGTGTGTATATTATATATATATATATATATATATATATATATATATATATATATATATATGCATATATATATATATATATATATATATATGTATGTGTGTGTGTGTGTGTATGCGAATGTGTGTGTACGTGCATGTATGCATTTATGTGTATGTTTGTGTATGTGTGTACGTGCATGTATGTGTGTGAATGTGTATATAAGTGTGTGTGCATGTGTACATGCATGTCTTTCTGTAAAATTAAGCTGTTGGTCACTGCAATGTCCAGGAAGTGCTGGAAAATTGTCCCTCACTTTTGGCAGATCCATCACACCCATGTAGAGAAGCAGACCTACGTACTTATTTATTTCTTTAGGGTATACCATCAGCCACCCATGTAAATTTCCTACCCCTCTCCAGATTTCTCACCACATTCTTGTTAGTGTTTGCACACAAGATGTTTATGTAGGTGTGTGTACATGCATGCATGTATGTGTGCATGTGCATTGTGTGTGTGTTCATTATAGTTGTGTGTGTGTGTGTGCGCGTGTGTGTGTGTGTGTGTGTGCGTGCGTGTGTGTAAGCAACTGCAGATTTTATTTTTATGGTTTTTTCATTGTTATTGTATTTATTATTATTATTGTTGTTACATATGTTTTTATTTTGCTCTTACTAATAAATTGCTTATAATGAAAAGTGTTTTATGAATATATATTGAGTTTGTAACACATGCTTTTATAATTTTTTCCAGTGTGGCTTCTACAGTTACCTATGAAGAAGCAATGGGCCATCCACGATCGATCACAACACCACCTCAGAGGGGCCGTGGCCCGTGGTCGCAGCCATAGCCATGGTTGCAGCTGTAGCCGTGGGCGCATTCATGGCCGTGAGGAATCGCGTAGCCTCTCAACGGTTATCACATGATGGAAGATGGAACACTGAGGCAGATCCTGATATAGTGCCCAATATTCCAAGGTTTACTCCTAAAAAGAATACCTGGAGTCGTGCAACCTCCACTCACATTTGGAAATAAAAAAAAAAGTCCCCACTTGATATTTTCAGTTCAATATTTTGACGAAAGAGAGGTCATAAACATCTTTTGTGTGCAAACACAAACAAGAATGCAGTGAGAAATCTGGAGAGGGGTAGGAAATTCACATGAGCTGATGTATACCCTGAAGAAATGAAGAAGTACATAGGTCTGCTTCTCTACATGGCTGTGATGGATCTGCCAAAAGTGAGGGACTTTCTGGAGGAAGAAAGAGACTTTGTTTCATGTTCCCTTTCCTGCTACTGTGGATGTCCAGGGATCGTTTCTTAGCAATCTCCTGCAATCTGCACATCAGTGATCCAATGGAAGATGCAGAGAATGACAAGAAAGCGGCACAGAAAAAAATATGACCATCTCCACAGAGTGCAACCACTATTGGACATTATGAGGAACAGGTGCATGTCTATTTACCCACCCTAGACAGCACATTTCTGTTGTGAGAGGATGATTGCCACCAAGTGGCCAGGATATCCTTCAAGCAATATATGATGGCCAAACCTACTAAGTGGCTACACCACTGACTCAAAATTTTACACTGGGAAGTCAAAATTTGCATTTGGGAAAGGGGCCTGTCTTTTGATGTTGTCACATCATTGGTGAAAACCGAGACTACCTTGGTCAGGCTATGTGAGTTTTACTGTGACAATTTCTACACAAGCCCTCTCCTCTTTCGACATCTGCATCAGCTGGGATTTGGCACATGTGGAACTTATCGAGAAGGAAGAGTTGGTGTTCCCTCAACACAACAAAATGCCCTGAACAAAAAGATCACCTAGAGGCTCCATTTGTTGGATCAGATCTCTGAGATATAGATGCACTTTTGTTAACTTTTTGGACACTAAACAAGCAGCACTATATGAGCAAGACATACCTGGACATTTAGTGGTACGTTCAACCCAACACCTTCACCGAGATTTTTTTTTGACATACTACATTGCACTCCACTTGAGGTGTGGTCACGGAGCGTAACCAGGTGCATTTCCAGCCTTAAATGCAAAGACAGATTCTAGGTTGATAACCTCAGGACCAATGAGGATTTAAGTCACCCCACACCATCTACCTCCAACTCTTGCATGTCGCCCCAACATTATTCCCATTACCCTTTAAAACCGGATGTGTCGGCGCCGACACAATTTACCATGCTATATTCATGTTATCATAACTCACCAACCGTTTGCACTATGAAAAAAAAATCCAATTGCTCCTGATAGTAAACAACTTGCACTTTATGACAATATGCGGCTTAATACGGTAATTGCATGCTTTCCATGAGCAAATCACAGCGGCTTTCGGGGGAGAGGGGGAAGGGCAGATTTGAAGTGGGAGATACGGAGCGCAGCAGGTTGGAGAGTTTGAGAGTGCAAAATATCATAAAAAAATGGACAACACCATGGCGAAGAGTGGTTTTACAAGAGAGGAGTCGATAGATTTGATCTTTGGTGACACCTGGGAAGAGGCTGAGCATGACTCTTCAGACCCGGAGTCTGTGTATTCAGATACGTTGAGGAGGCTGCTGGCATGATCCAGATGTGGATCGGTAAGTGATGCTTATGTTTCTTTTTGATGAATCTATGAGAAATGTGAGTAGTATCACAGACTCCTTGTTTCAGTTTGAAATACCACAGTTTCACAACACTTATGTGGTATATGTGCGTTTATATGCACACACGTATATGTCTTTTGCATGCATGCGTTCATGTTTGCTTGTGCATGTGCGTGCGTGCGTGTGCATGCATGCATTCATGTTTGTGCAAACGTGTATGCAAATATCTATGTGTGTGTGGTGTATGCAAATGTGTGTGTACACTGTGCATGTATGTCTGTGTACGTGTATAATGTGTGCATTATGTTTATCTGTATTGTTTGTGGTGTGTGAATGTGTGCATGTGTATATCTGTATGTTTGTGTGTGTGAAGGTGTGTGTGTGTGTGTATGTGTGTGTGTGTATATTATATATATATATATATATATATATATATATATATATATATATGTATGTGTGTGTGTGTGTGTGTATGCGTATGTGTGTGTACGTGAATGTATGCATTTATGTGTATGTTTGTGTATGTGTGTACGTGCATGTATGTGTGTGAATGTGTATATAAGTGTGTGTGCATGTATACATAAATTACTTAACAAAAAATTAAGCTGTTGGTCACTGCAATGTCCAGGAAGTGCTGGAAAATTGTCCCTCACTTTTGGCAGATCCATCACACCCATGTAGAGAAGCAGACCTACGTACTTATTTATTTCTTTAGGGTATACATCAGCCCATGTAAATTTCCTACCCCTCTCCAGATTTCTCACCACATTCTTGTTAGTGTTTGCACACAAGATGTTTATGTAGGTGTGTGTACATGCATGCATGTATGTGTGCATGTGCATATCTGCATGTTTTTGTATAGGTGTGTATGTGTGTGTGTGTGTGTGCATGCATGTGTGTAAGCAACTGCAGATTTTATTTTTATTGTTTTTTCATTGTTATTGTATTATTATTATTATTGTTGTTACATATGTTTTTATTTTGCTCTTACTAATAAATTGCTTTATAATGAAAAGTATTTTTATGAATATATATTGAGTTTGTAACACATGCTTTTATAATTTTTTTTCAGTGTGGCTTCTACAGTTACCTATGAAGAAGCAAATGGGCCATCCACATCGATCACAACACCACCTCAGAGGGGCCGTGGCCGTGGTCGCAGCCATAGCCATGGTTGCAGCTGTAGCCGTGGGCGCATTCATGGCCGTGAGGAATCGCGTAGCCTCTCACCGGTATCACATGATGGAAGATGGAACACTGAGGCAGATCCTGATATAGTGCCCAATATTCCAAGGTTTACTCCTAAAAGAATACCTGGAGTGCAACCTCCACTCACATTTGGAAAAAAGTCCCCACTTGATATTTTCAGTCAATATTTTGACGAAGAGGTCATAAACATCTTGTGTGCAAACACAAACAAGAATGCAGTGAGAAATCTGGAGAGGGGTAGGAAATTCACATGGGCTGGTGTATACCCTGAAGAAATGAAGAAGTACATAGGTCTGCTTCTCTACATGGCTGTGATGGATCTGCCAAAAGTGAGGGACTTCTGGAGGAAGAAGACTTTGTTTCATGTTCCCTTTCCTGCTACTGTGATGTCCAGGGATCGTTTCTTAGCAATCTCCTGCAATCTGCACATCAGTGATCCAATGGAAGATGCAGAGAATGACAAGAAAAGGGGCACAGAAAAATATGACCATCTCCACAGAGTGCAACCACTATTGGACATTATGAGGAACAGGTGCATGTCTATTTACCACCCTAGACAGCACATTTCTGTTGATGAGAGGATGATTGCCACCAAAGCCAGGATATCCTTCAAGCAATATATGATGGCCAAACCTACTAAGTGGTAACCACTGACTTCAAAATTTACACTGGGAAGTCAAAATTTGCATCTGGGAAAGGCCTGTCTTTTGATGTTGTCACATCATTGGTGAACCGAGACTACCTTGGGTCAGGCTATGTGATTTACTGTGACAATTTCTACACAAGCCCTCTCCTCTTTCGACATCTGCATCAGCTGGGATTTGGCACATGTGGAACTTATCGAGAAGGAAGAGTTGGTGTTCCCTCAACACAACAAAATGCCCTGAACAAAAGATCACCTAGAGGCTCCATTTGTTGGATCAGAGATGATGTCCTTTTGTTTGTGAAGTGGATGGACACAAGGGAGGTCTCCATGTGCACAACTATCCACACAGTGTACAGCGGGGAGACCGTGCTAAGATGGCAGACGACAGAGGATGGGCGAAAAGAGAAGGTCCTGTTCCCAGGCCAACAGCAGTACAACAATAAAATAAACACACGGATTTAACACACACCTACCACAAGATCCTAACAAAAAATTCGCACTCACTGTAAAACACGGAAGTGGTGCATGACAATTTTCCAGCACTTCCTGGACATTGCAGTGACCAACAGCTTCATTTTACATGAAGAACTGTGTGACATTCACCATGACAAACACACGACACGGCAAAACTTTAAGGAGCTGCTAGCTGTTCAGCTGCTCAGTGTTCCCCTGGATGACAGCCCGAGAGAGAGATGCTATCATCTGCCTGTTCCTGTGAGTGACACTCAGGACCTTTCACAGAGGGCCAGCATGGGTCGGCGTCGTTGCATACGATGCAAAAGGAGCACCCCATGGAAGGAGTGGGACTATGCTTGCAGTTAGAGAGGAACTGCTTCCGAGAACACCACATACTTCTTTAACCCCATTACAAGACCATTTTAAACTCTGGGTTAAGAATTGTTCCACAATGGTATTTTTCAAGATTTTTTTTTTTTAGAACAACAGCAGTGCCTGGAAAACTGGGGTAAAACAAATGGCTCCTGAATGAAAACTTTGCAATCCAGTGTCCCAAAAAGACTTGTATATATGTATTATAGTTCCTTTTTCAAGAATGAGGCATTAGATTCTTTCGTTCATGAGTTTTCAGATTTTTGTAAATAAAAAACAGTAAAATTTCTTCCCGTTTTTTTCATTTTTTTGTCAGTTTAAATTCTATTTACTATCTCACCACACACAATAATGTACAATAACTGTAATTTCCTGAAAGCCAATAATTTTCTGAAAAAAATGACACATTGAACTTGAAGATACCACATTGTGTTATAATTTTATACTCAAAAAACCAAAATGAGTGAAAACGGCCTATTTTAGCCTTAGGTTCTAAAGGGTTAACCTAATCCCAAGGCCTTCCTATCCTCCCTACTGCCCTAGGAAGATGATTGTGATTGGAATGATGGCCGCCAGTGGTTTGCCTTGTACGTCTCACTGCCCCACCACTGTAACACCGACCTAAAGAACCAAGATCAGTCAAGGGTAGTTGACTTGCGGCACCCTGCCCAGATGGCCCAGGAACCACAGGTGCCTTGCACTCAGCCTCCCGACACCAGGCCCTGACTCCCCAACCCAATGGCAACAGGCCGCATCCCTGGTACCAACAAGTACTAAACAAGTCCACTTCCTACATTAAGGGAGGCTCCTCCAGTAGTGGCTTCTCTATAACTGGCAGCCTATCCTCTGGGGGAGGCACTGAGGAGTTCAGCAACGAGTGGTGAACATGCCTCACCCTTGTTAACCGGTGCAATGGTGTAAACAGAACCTCCTGTTCCAGGCGTCTTTACTACCTGGTACACCACCAAGCTCCAGTGGTTCTGAATCTTGTGACGACCCTATAGGCCATAGTTACAAAGGTAAACTAACTGGCCTTTGCCTAGGGGTGCATCACGGACATGGAAATCATGCCTCTCCTTACGGCTTTCCGCTGCTATACGCAGCTGTTCCCGAGCCCCCTCAAAGGCCACCTGCAGTCTCGTCTGATGCTCCAACACCCAACTGTTAATACTACAAGTATAACCACGACCCAACAGAAAATCTACAGGTAGTCGTGGTTCCCGTCCAAACATCAGGAAGTAGGGGGACTCCCCAGTCACTTGATGGGGAGTAGTATTATAACAGAAGAGTAGTTGAGGCAGTGCAGAGACCCAGCCCTCCTTCTGCGAACTGGGCAGCATGCACAGAAGATTGTGCAGTGTCCAGTAAAACCGCTCACACTGCCCGTTGCCTGCAGGGTGCCATGGGGTAGTGCGAGACTTCTCCACCTGGTACAAGCTACATAGCTGCTGGATAAGTGATGACTCAAAACTATGGCCTTGGTCTGAGTGGATGCGAGCATGAACACCAAACTTGCAAAACCACTCTGAAATAAGCACCTGAGCAACAGTTTCTGCCCGCTGATTCCGAGTCTGGACCGCCTGCGTAAATTTGGTAAAAACATCAGTCATTACCAATACGTTCTCTACTCCTGTGTATCTTTGGCGGCCTGACATCTCTCGCACTCACAGCACCACGAGCCACATCAGCTATGAGGCCTGGCCAATAACAGCATTGCCGAACCAGCTCACTGGTGCGGTCAATGCCCTGGTGCCCATGCCCTTGGTGGACCCAGGCCAAGACCTCACCTTGCAGAGCAAACAGAAGAACCAATTGGAAACCCTCCTCACCTCCGTCTGGGCGAAAAACGCAACAATACAATATGCCCTCCCTATCCACCAGCTGATCCCCTTGATGGAGTAACACCAGGGCAGCCTTGGGCAGCTGTCTACGCTCTTCTGGCGCAGAGGGAACACTTTGACTCCAAAATCTTAAAATCTGACCAATTACCAGGTCAGCCTGTTGACATATGCCCATGTCACCCTCAAAACAAGGCAACACAGAACTGCCTGAGTTGCCTGTGGACGCAATTCTGCAGTGACCACCTGCTTAACCCTAGCCGGCATGTCAGTTCCTGGCAACAGCGCACTCACCTCACACTGGCCGGAGGGATCCTGTCTCAAAGGGGCATCTGCATTTCTATTACTCCTACCTGGCCGATACTTAATAGTGAAATCAAATGCTGCAAGCTGGGCAGCCCAGTGCTGTTCAGTAGCAGCAAACTTAGCTGCCAACAAATGGCTAAGAGGGTTATTTTCAGTATAGACAACACATTTGTGCCACAAAAGATATTCACAGAACTTTTCAGTCATGGCCCACTTAAGCGCCAAGAACTCCAACTTCATGAAGCTGTAGTTAACGATGTTGTAGGGCTGCAACTAACGATTATTTTGATAATTGATTAATCGGTCGGTTATTTTTACGATTAATCGATTAATGTACTTATATTTTAGTTTGGCCCATTTTTTCCCAAGTAAATTATTAACAAAGGGTCTTTATCATTCAACATAGACTTTTTCGAGATTTTAACCATTTTTCATTGTCATATCCTCATCAAAAACATACCTGGAGTTGTGTTTTATTATGTGTTAGTAATCCTTTGTCGAACTCTTCTGCAATCAAAACACTGACCCATACTTACTCTAGCAAATTTCACAAGGAGATTTCAAATAATGTTTTCACCATGGCAGTCCTTAGGGCTCCTAAAGTAGTTTAACATCCCGAACAAAGCTTATTAAAAAATCAAATCTCACGAAGAATAAGAATAAAACAGAATAAAATTGCAGTAAATTGCATTTTATTATTTTTTTCCTGTAAACACACAGCCTATACCTGGGAAACCGCTTTATAGCTTATGCTGTGAAATTGTAAAACATATTCTGCAAATTGCTCACATTTCAGCATCTTCTAGTATCACACAAAATCACAAAAAATCACTAATATCTTCCTAAAACACACAAAAAATGACAGAATAAGTAAGATTTTAAAACCAAAATGAACATTTTCATTTTAATTATGAACAAATCAGCACCAATATTTCTAACACTGTATGGCGTTATATTAACCTCTTACCCCCCGCCTTAACCGAGCGTGTTGTCTCCAGTTCGACTTTATTTGTTGTGTTATTGTTGCTTGTCTGGCACGTTTTTCTTTCTCTAAAGTTGCTGCTTTGTTGTTGTTTTTGTAACTTTTTTGTGGCTTTTTTCTGTTACTCTTTTATCATGTTTTTGTCATGGTTTTGTCGCTCTTGTCACATTTTTGTTGCGTTTTCATCCGTGCTATTTCAACACTTTTTTCATGAAGCTTTTAGATCCAAACTGGAGAAAGTGTGCTCGGCTCAGGTGGGGTTTAAGAGGTTTAAAATCGACAATCATGTGTCGAACTGATAAGTATTTTTGCGTGGAGTAAACTCACCATGCCGGTGCTTGGTCCTTCGCTTCCACACACACGTGTTTTCGTTTAAGATGTTTGTGCAGAGACGTAGTACTCCCGTGCCAGGCCAGTTCAGTAGTGCAGAGTTTACATGTTACTCTACTTTTTTGAAGGCTCAAAGTGAAGTGCTCCCACACTTTGGATGACTTCGTTCGATTAGTTGTATCTTCCGCTTTTTTCTTTTTCTTTCTCGAGCTTACTCCACTGCTGCCTGCCTCCGCCATCTCGCTGAATGCTGCAGAGACGCTGTGCGGGAAGCACGTGACATAAAACGAGGCCAGCTATTAGTAAAACCTCCGGTGGCTCATTACTGCCACACTTTGGTCACCGCAGATTTTAAAAATGCACGAAATGAGCTGCTTACGGCAAATAAAAGTTATTTAGCAACTAATCGATGACTAAATTAGTTGACAACTATTTTAATAATCGATTTTAAACGATTAAATCGATTAGTTGTTTCAGCTCTACCATGTTGCGCTCAGTGGCTGCGGCTGGCTTACGCAATGGGTCGTACTCTTCCACCTTGCGCCTGGGAGAGGACTGCCCCCAAGCCACCATAACTGGCGTCTACCTCTAAAATAAAGGGCAGGGAGAAGTCTGTATGCCAACACTGGAGCCGTTGTAAGCCTTACCTTCAATTCTTCAAAGTTCTGTTGGCACTGTTCTGACCAGGCATCAAGAAAGCTCTTACCAGCATGCACCCAGGGCCTAACATCAGCACACTCAGCCACCACCTGGTGCAGGGGAGCCACCAACTTTGCAAAGCCCTGCACGAAACGGCGATAATAGCTGGCAAACCCTAGGAACGAGCGTAATTCAGATGCACTGGTGGGATGCTGCCACTGCCTCGATCTTCCCGGGGTCAGTAGATACACCCTGAGCAGACATCACATGTGCCAAATATTTCATCTCCTTTTAAAAGAATGCGCACTTTGCCAATTTGGCCTTCAAGCCCTCATGCTCCAAGCAACCCACAACCTCCAACCATTTCAGGTGTTACGAAATGGAAGAGGAGAACTAGCGAACAGTAGCGAACTACCCTGTTGGTCCCCAAACATCTGTTCCATTAAACTCTGAAAGGTGCTTGGAGCATTACACAGCCCAAAGGGCATACGTTTGAACTCAAATAGGTCAAATGGGGCACAGAATGCAGTCTTAGGTCTATCCTTTTCAAAGACGGGGACCTGGTGGTAACCACTAACTAAATCCATAGTGGAAAACCAACCGGCCCCCGTCAAGAAGTCTAAGGACTCCTCAATACATGGGAGGGGAAGCATCCTTCCTTGTCTTTGCATTTAGTTGACGGTAGTCAACGCACATGCATAAACTACGTCCTCCTTCCTGGCAAGCACTATGCGTGATGCATATGGGCTACAACTCTCTCGGATTACATTGGTCTCTAGAAGCTGGTTGATATGGGACTTAACCTCTTATTCTGACACCGGGATCCGCCTATACCGCTGATGGATGGGCACTGAATCTAACAACGGTGTCTCATGTGAAATCAAATCTGTGCAGCCCAGATCACCATCGTGAGCCGAGAACACAGATTGGTATCGCTTCAGCGAAGCCCTGAACTCACCCTGCTCTCCCTGGGACAGGACAGATAAATCGACAGCTTCGATCTGTTCTTGAACTGAGTTGACCGTCTCCACAACCTCAGAGTGCACTAGGACCCTCACTGGCTCTACCTCGGTTATCCCAGCCGGCAAACTAACTACCTGAACACTATTAAGTGTTCTTAACACTGTGCCAGCATACAGAATTACGTCCGTGGTCCCTACATTAACTAAAGGCAAGTAAACCGTACCAGAGACTACTCTAACCAGCACAGGCGAGGCCAGCAATCCAGTTGGCAACCCGGCCACAGGAGGCTCAAACAACAAAGTTCCTTCCGCATACTGTTCAGAACACGTAGCAGGTACAAGCTTTAACATGCCACCCAGAATTCGACACGATTTACGACCCTGCAACTAAGCCTTACCAGTACGCACTACTGAGGACTGGCCCCACGACTGGAAATGCGAATGGAAGCAGCTTTCAGTAATTATGGACACCATGGACCCAGTGTCAACCAAACAAGGCTCTTGGCTGCTACCGATACAAACAAGCAGATGTGGGCATGAAGACATTAAATGAGATAAAACAGTACTCAAGCCGTCCTCCTCCCCAACCGCGCTTTGGCTCTGCAGCGTGGTGGGGAATAGTTTCCCGACAACGCAGGTGAGTGAGACTGTCCACTAACAGTTTGCAGTGAAGCATCTGATGAGAAGCGAGTAGATACACGTTCCCCATTGCACTCTCTAGCAAAGTGACCCGGTTTCTGACATCTTCAGCACACAATCTGGTGATCGACTATATCGACTCGAATCATCCTCTTCCAACCCGGAAAAAAAACGTGATCGCAAGTCCAAGGATCGACTATGGGGCTGAATTTCATCACTCTTCCAACCCGGAAAAACGTGATCGCAAGTCCAAAACCTTGAAACCATTAAGACTTTAATCCATCCGGACTAAATTAATAAAAAAAATTCCATAATAGCCTAAAGAATATAACATTTAACTAAATTAATAAAGATTTATTGCAGACACAAGTCCATATAACACAACATACAGCATAAGAAAGGAAATACAAAAATACATAAAAATTCCATAATAGCCTATAGAATATACAGGCTCTTACACCAGTGTCGTCTAAGCCTCGAAGTGTATCTATAACAGCTTTTCAAAGGACTGACTAGGGCTTCGATTATATGGTTCACTGAATTGTCCAGTCGACACATAAAACCAAACATCAGTTGCCTTAAGAGTGCCTCACAGGTTGGCACTCTATTACAAGTTACCATGGTTCTTTTCTTTTAAAACCCAACTGAGTATATACGGTTGTCCAGCAGTAAGAACATACATTTCTAACTTTTGTTCAGCAGTATTCCTCTCCGAAACTTTAGACAAGATTACTGCACTATGCAATTGGACTTAATTGTCAATACTGTTGAGCTTCCCAGCCTGTCTTTAAGCACAGGTAGTAACAAAACAGACATAAAAGCATTAGGCAGGACACCATGACCAAACAAACCATTAAAACACATGGAAAGCAAAGGACAAGAGCTTATGGCTTGCATATTTTAGATGTTCTGCATTAATGTAGTCCATACCACGGTCTTTTGTTGTTCTCCAACATATTAATGGCAACATAGATACTGCTGCTACCCTAACCATCATATCTGCTGAGAAATCAGTATGTTCCATGATTGATTCTAACTGGTTACTTTTGACACAGTTTGATAAGTCACAGTATGCTGCTCTCCCAGAGCTCAGCTATTTTTTCTGGCTACTAATACCTTTCAATATCAGCCGGTAAAGATTTTTTATTGTTATTCATAATTTTGACCTCTTGCCAAAAATCAGTAGGGTTGTGTTTTTCTGTAGCTTTCGGCTAGTGAGTCTGCTCATAGTATTTTTCATTTTTCTTAATGGAAACGTAGTGCAATACTTAACTCTAGCAGTTTGTAATTTTTTTTTTTCTATCTAACATTCCCCATGTCTGGGCTTTCCTGCCTCTGACCAGAGTCTAAAGGCCTCTCTTGCCTCAGCATACTGCCCAGCCACAAACTCATTCCACCCAGGTCTAATGTTAAGCACTTTTACATTTTCTTTTACAGAGTGGTACACTGGAAACATTAAGACATTTCACAATACCATCATACATGGCACAGAGTTTTTCAACATGTAGCACATCCTTACAATTAATATCTGAGCACATTAGGGCTTCATAAGGCAGTGGAATATTATTTAGAAAACTTTCAGTTCGCACTGAGTATTCAGCCACCTCCTCTTTACTCAGCTTTGACCAGACCAGTTTACTTGAAGCTGCATTCTTATTCCTGGACAGCCGGGGGAGTTTTTCAACATCTAACAAGCAGCAATAGGTATATGATCTGAGGTGGCAAGTTCATAGCAGATCTCCACATTTATCAGTGAGGCAAGAGCATCAGCTGTGGTAACAATATGGTCTAACCACGCATCACTAACATAGGTAAAACTTGAGTCAGGCAACAAAGCAGTGCTCGATAGAATTAAGTTAGACTCATTACAAAACTGCTGTAAGTGTGTTGCAAATCTGACATATCGGCATTAAAATCACCCATAACATAGACACAAGATGAACTATTTTCCTCTATGAATGTCTGCATAAAAGCTAACCTGTTCAAAAATTCATCCTCATGCTCATATGATTCATACGGTGTACAAACATTTAAGACAATAAATTTCTTTTCATTAAAATTACACACTAGCCCTATGGCCCAGTCAACATTTAAGCGCACCACATTCACCACTGAGTCATATTTGATGTTCCACAATATTGCTACACCACCAGCTATCCTACCTCGAACCAGCTTTGTACTGAGGTCAGTAGTGGACTCTCCAGCCCCATGAAAGTTTAGGTGTACAGTGTTCAGCTTATCCAGATCTTGTTTCCCCAGCCACGTTTCTTGCAAGCACAGAATGTCACACTCATCCAGCAATGTATCCACAACCAGACGTTTTGATATATCAGAAGCAGTATGACCTACTCGCAACCCGCGGGTATTATATGAGACAACGCGCAATTTACAATGTTTTGTCATTTCCAGCCAAGCAGCTGGCCTTCATCCCGCCCTCACCCACAACTACAGCAGGCACACTAGCATCATTAACGTGCAACAGCCCCTCATCTCGAGAGCGAGGGGCATCCTCTGGCCCGGACAGACCTCCGTCTGCTCCCCAAGGGCGCGACGAGGCTCATAGAAGCGTCGGTCAAAAAGTCCCAGCGGGCCAAAGCTGCGGATCGTATAGCTCAGCCACATCATTACATTCAGCGGAAATACAAAAGGAGCTAAATCTGCTCTGTGTCGCCACTATTTTTCTGCATGACACTTCCCGATTCAGCTTCATCTTTAAGTAGTCACTAAGGGTATCGGCATCAACACTAAGATCAAACTTTGTTGCAAATACCTTTACCATCTTTGTTTTAACAGCCCAGTATATTACTAACCACACCAGTCCCAATTATGCCAGTTTTCTTTCTCCCATACCTTGCTGGAGGTTTTTACAGTGCGAGGTGTGGGGCTTCGATGTGCAGGGTTCTCAGATACCTGCTTCAGCCGTACCTGCTTCAGCCGGCGCCCATCCTTAACCACCCTGCTCCATGGGGGAGTCTGCGTTCGTCCCAGGGCTGGATCCACAGACTGAGCCGGTCTTCCGCCATCTGTCTCACCACGCTCCGCTGTCAAACCTCCATCAGCCGCAGAGGGAGGGCAGAAAACAGGACCAAGGCCCATTGGCCTCTCCAAAACAGCCGAGGGAAGACCTGACTCGCTGGGCGCAAGACCCAGTTGTGTCTCCACGGCAGTGAAGCAGATAGCATCCGGGTCACAGTGCCCCTCCACAGCTGTCAGCCGGGCGTCAAGTTTCTCAGAAACGTCCCGCAACATTTCACAGGCAGCTACTTGAGTTCCCATAGTTCTTTTTAGGTGGTCAATGTCAGTATTAATTTGCTGTATTTTCCCAAGGAGCACAGACACATCAATGTGTTTAAATGAGACGGAGGGGTAGATCATCCAGGAAGTGCGATACAAATCTTGGGATCTCTTCACCGCATTCATTAAGCGCTTGCAGACACATTTTGACATTATTAACATCCTTCTTTTGTCCCCTATGGGAGATCCATCGTTTATGATGTGGAAGGAGCTCTGACAAAACTGCCTTTGAGGTCTCAATCCGCTCAGAGCTAAAATTGCTCGTTACAATTGTCACAATATCATCATGGCTTAGAGTTCGCATTTTAATCACAATAAAGTTCAGCAATTCATCTTTGACTACGACTCTACCGTCTTCAGTATGGTAAATCTCTGGTTTAATTCGAGAAAACTCTTGTGTGCACTCTCCCGCAGCACGCCGTGCTGCTGCTGCTGTTGTACCAGCCGCCATAGCCATATACTAAACAGAGGTTTAGTATAAGCTATAGACCCCTCTATAAATGGCACTGATGGTTTAACTCAGGTGGTTAACTGACTCTTTTCATAGCTTCATTCTCTGGTTTTCCTGATGGTATCATCCATCAAATCTCATTTGCCCTTTCCCGTGTGAGTGATTGTTTGTTTGTTAGACTAGTTGTGTTAGTGATTAGTTAATAAAACTCCTGTGAGTTTCTGATTCTGCCTTGCAAATTAATTATCCCTTTATGATTTTGATCCTTGCTACATGCTCTAATGCATTATTAAGCTACTGTAAGAAGGTAGTTTTCTGTGGCCATGAAAATATCCTTTCTTAAGAGTTTATATGAAATTATGCTAAATGTTTGCTGGATAAACAGATTAGTTGACTGCAATTTAATTCTGCTACTGTCACTACTGACAGCTCATATAGAAATAATTGTAATTAAACATAATTAACTAATTATGTAAATTTCCCTTTTGAGGTAATTTACTATAACCCACTTCTGCTACATACAGAGGTCCTAAGGAATTTTTATGGTGGTCAAAGGCCAAAACCTAAGGAATCAGTCTGTTGGTGGGTGAAGGGCAGAAACTGCATTTTGACCAATAGGAAGTCCTGTCCTTCTCGGGCTTTGCACCAAATGTCTTCTTCTTGCCCTCTAAGAGGTGTCTGGCTGTTGTCCTGGCATCTTTATCTGATGGAGTTGGACAGTTTGCTTATGTTACTCCACCAAGATCCAATCAAAATGTAGCAAACCTTTGTCCACTGTAGTGGTCAGAGAGGGGCCCTGCCATAAACTGGGCCCTAGAATGTGCTGTCCATTACTGTTGTTCGTTTCATCTTTTTAAACACTCCAAACCTCAAGCTAATTAACTTTACCCCATTTGCTCAAACTCAGTCCTGGAGGACCAGTGTCCTGCAGAGTTTAGATCCAACCCCAGTTAGACACACCTGAACCAGCTAATCAAGCTCTTACTAGAAAAACTAGAAACTTTCCGGCTGACCTGTATGGGGCAAGTTGGAGCTAAACTCTGCAGGACACCGGCCCTCCAGGACTGAATTTGGGTATCCCTGGCATACACTTTACTGTTTGACAGTTATTTTTAATATATCTACAAAAGTTTTTCAGTCAAGAGTGGTAAACGCTCTTTCTTTGTTTGATTTCTTTATTGGAATAACTTTAATAACATACAGTAGTAGGTTAGGCATACCTCATTAGGCATATCCCACTCATTTTTTTTATTGTCCTAGAATGTTTAAAAGTCATACACACTGAAAGACATGCAAATATACTGCCATATAAAATATCTATTCTACTGATATTTTATATCATCGTCACAATCAGCTGAAAAAAAAAGAAATAAAACAGTAAACAGCCCCCCCCCAAATAACATAATTAAAAAATGTGACTATACTTTCATTTAATTCAAACTGTGTACATATTTAATTTTAAAGGGCTTTTGAAAACATTTTAGAGTTATTCAGCGAAGAATAACATCTAAGTTAGCTAAAAAAAAAAAAAAAAAAAAACATAACTGCTTTTCTGACTGATATGACACAATGTTAACTATTTGTTCATTCTCTAAAACGCATATCTTAGATTCATAATTCATTTAAAAGCCTCTTGTGTGTAAAAATAGTAAATAGCATCATGTCCTCTTGACTTTTTTAACCTAATAAAAGTTATAGGAGCATTAAATAGTTAATGAAGAAACTTCATTCTAATGCTCATTATATTTATAGTAGCTATAATTCATTATACGATTAACTCACTGATCTATAATATAAAAATTAAAATATTTAATAATATTCATAACAGAAGCTGTGTTTTCCACAGCCTTTCGCTCTATTTTTGGCGGCATATATATGCAAATTCATTTTCTGCCAGCAGGAGGCGCTTGTAGAGCGTGAGAGAGGTTTCCTCAGTAATGGCTGTAATCAAATAAGCTCTCCTTTCCTTAATTCCTCCTTTTGATGTAGTCATGTGTCAGTGCTTTTATGAAGAAAGCGCATCTGCGCAACTTTCGGATAGCGCATCAAGAACCTGGTTGACCGGGTGCTCGGTACCACCGGTACTTAAAAAAAAAACCTGGTACCGTGATGTTTTAATTTTTTTAGTACCGACTTGGTACCGAAGTACCGGGTCTTTTTACAACACTTTTGACAGCAGTTTTTCAATGCTTTCAGCCGCAGCTTTTGATAAGTCAGAATATGATTCCATAGGTTATATTTCAGCACGAATTTCGCGAATGGACAGCGACTCTTAAGAAGCACGTAGAACAAGTTCATGTCAAGTAAATTTTTGTGGAATTGCGGCGAGCGTTTGTAACCTTGCACGTAGAGAGCGCTCTTCAGAGTTAAGACACATCGTTATCGGGAAACTCGACCCAGATCAATTTTAAGCATTCATTAAAGTGAATCGGTTCAAAGGAGTCATTAGTTCGCAAATCGGAGGTGTCATTAGTGGACAGATATGCACATATGCTCCGCACATATAACGTTACTACCAAATATATTTTTAGGTCGCACAGATTAAATTTCAGGAGCATATGCGACAAAAATGTTGGAAATTTCGAGCCTTGTAGAAGCTGCTAAGCTTTCTAGCTAGAAGTAAGCAATAACCAACATGGCGTTACTTTGCTAAGTTAGCCCAGAATCGTTTAACATTAATGTTATGGAATCATGACAAAAATGATCAATAGATTGGTTAAATTTTACTAGACCTGCATATAAAAATGAAAGACAATATATTGGATTTTTTTTACCTGAATCATCCGTGTTAACTGTCTTCGTCAGTCAACTGAAGCTGTTCACGTGAGTAGATGCTTGGGTGTGTGCGCATTCATAATGGTGCGAGGACACTTTGAACTTCAATCGTGACAAATGATTGGACTACTTGCGGAGTGACATGACGACATGAATCAGAGGCACAAAAAACGTTGACAGCAGTGAGCGGTTATTATGTTTACCGATTCCCGACCCATCGGATCCCCCCCCCCCCCCCCCCCTTTTTTTTTGCATGATTTACGAAAGCATCATTTTCAGGTCGGAAAAGCCGGATTTTTCCGATTTTTCCGGAAGAATCACACCGGAAGAATCAAGCTTTAGAGCTTCTGCAGTACATTCGTAAGACAGACGTAAATGCCAATATGTAACGAAGCTTTGTAACCAAAACGAACAGTTCAAAAACATAAATATATAAAAGTGCAGAGAGTAATGTTATGCATTTGCCACCTTCTCCTGCGCCGTTGTTACTAAGCAACGGGGTAAACAGCTGCTGGCTTGATGACGCAAATGAACTGCAGTTCAGACCCAATTAAAATAATATGAACACAGTCTAGCGGGGGTAGGGGGAGGGGGGAGCAATCGAACTCGGGTGCAGACCAGGCAAGCGAACTAAGTGTGAAAGCACCCTTAGAATGGGGATGGATCGGTTTGTGACAGAAAAGACAGATGAAGTCACACAGACCCAGGCAGGTGATGGACTTTCAAAAGCTAAATGCAGCTAATATGACAAGTCATATCTCGCTCTTGCCTTCACCAGATTTTTTTATAGGTTTCACGGAGGGTGCGACCAATATAGTTTGAGAACCACTGCCTTACAACATCAAACTAATGAAAGAAAGAAAGCAACGGTTTTGAAAATTTGTACAAAATTATAAAAATTACAATAATAGGATAAGTAGACTTTCAACAACTTAATCTAAAGGACCTTTTGACAGCGCTTTTCCAACAATGGTGAATTATTTGCAGCACCAGGCAAAAGTGTATTAAAGAAACTGCCTATTTTATCCTCCACTAAAATTAGTGTCAGGTGGGTCAGTTAGCCTGGTGTTTGATCTGGAAGTTGATTGGTTGCACCTAAACAAGTTTATTATGGTTTATACTCCAGGGATAGGAAACATCAGTCCTGGAGTGCTGCTGTCCTGCAGAGTTTAGCTCCAACCCTAATCAAAAACACCTAAACAAGCTTATCAATGGCAGATAAGTTTTCTTTTAAGGAACACTCCACTATTTTTGAAAATAGGTTTATTTTCCAACTTCCATAGAGTTTAAAAAGTTTAGTTTTACCATTTTCAAATCCATTCAGCCGATCTCCTGTTCTGTGGTAGCACTTTTAGCTTAGCTTAGCATAGATCATTGAATCTGATTAGACCATTAGCATCTCGCTCAAAAATGACCAAAGAGTTTCTATATTTTTTTCTATTTAAAACTTGACTCTTCTATAGTTAACATTGTGTACTAAGGCAGACGGAAAATGAAAAGTTGTGATTTGTAATAATCAAGGAACTTTTCTGCCATACCATGCAGCAGGCGTAATGATATTATGCAGCGCCTAAAAACCATCTATTCACAACTAACAAACATATTATGCAGCGCCTAAAAATTTGCCGCCTTCAACTCTGCATCTACACAAACTAGTCGGGGACTATTTTTAGGTGCTGCGTAATATCATAATATCTAATATCTGGACCTGTTGGCAACTCACAGTCCTGCAGTGTTAAATGTGTTTTGACTGGAAATGACACAGGTGACGACCAACAGCCAATTTGAGGGCAAGATACAAGACAAAGGAAATGTTGGGGGTGAAGTCATAGATCTGAATCAAGACATCAGCATATATGGCGTTTGGAAGAAACCATTCTCTCTTTCATATTCTTCTACTTTGTCTTTTTTTCTCACTGCAAATCAGCGTACAGACAACTTGGACTGAAAGCTTTTTGCGGGCTACTATTTTTGACCGGGATAAATTCATTCTCTTGGATCTTACTTTTTTCCATTTCAGTTCTTAGGTGTGTTTGGTTGTGAAACATAGTTTGTAGACAATGAAAACTCAAGAGTTGTCAGCGATTCTTCCTACTGAAAAGGTGTGTAATCTTTTTCCCAGATATGTCTTGGCTAGGATTTCTATATTGCCTAAAATATCCAGGTTTTGAGTCTGACTCCAAGTCCAAAATTGAGTACCCCAATTCTAACGGCATATTTTCATTATAGAATTTTGCTGAATATACAACCAGGGTCTCTCCTGGGGGCCGTTCTGGGGACTGGATTTTACTGTTGAAGGTTTGGCATGATCTTGGATTGTTTGGTTCTTTGAAGCTCATCTCGGAGTTGCTGGCAACAGGTCCGTAAACTTAAACCTGCTCCGGAGCAGGCTTTTTTCATGTAAACAGGATTAGATCCCATCTGTCCCAACCACGGCTACTTTATTACAAGAGTACCCTGGTGAACCAGGGTCAATCAATTAAAATAATAATTTAAAAATTTATTTGAAAACAATACATTAACAGATAGCCTGATTACTCACTAAAAAATGTATTTGTCATTAACACAATTATGAAGTATTTTTTTTGGAGTCTTTCACACATGCTATACCGATAATGTAGAGTCGTGCATTAATTTGAATGATGACCACTATTATGGGAGTGGCTTGATGGAGCTCTTGGCATTTAGCAAACTGATATAACAAGCAGCAAACAAAGACACAGCCAAACACCCAAGCCAAGAAAAACAGCAATATTTGCACAAACTATATTCACTTCATAAAAAGTCTAGAATTTTTACTAAAATAATATAAAAACATTTAATTTATCTATCATAACATTTATGTAGTTTTGTTCGCTTCGCTGTTTCCTTTTAAGTCTAGAAATTTGTGAATTTTTTCGTCAGTTGTCTTTTTTAATTATATGATGTCATA
Source organism: Cyprinus carpio (assembly GCF_018340385.1). Taxonomy (NCBI): domain Eukaryota; kingdom Metazoa; phylum Chordata; class Actinopteri; order Cypriniformes; family Cyprinidae; genus Cyprinus; species Cyprinus carpio. The sequence goes on from NC_056599.1 coordinate 46,873,835, forward strand.
ACGTTGCTGTCTTGCCTCCAGTCAATCGCTGCATTGCTGATCGTGGTTTTGAGTATTGATATATAACCCCTTTTAAACTAACCCATGAATGTGTAGTTATCTCAGATAACTCAATCCAGCCATACTAATCATCAACAACAGGTATGTGTTCGAAGAACCGAATTAGCCAGTTCATGATTAGCTCGATGATATCATCTTGGACGTGTCATTTGGTCTCGGATGTAATGAGCGATATACTAAGAACGGCAGGGCATCAGATTGCGACCAAATGGTCACATTTTGTGACTATTTTTTCTGCTGCGAAACGATGGATGGTTTTTAAGCTAAAGTAAAGTAAAATACCGCTTATCTTTTCTGTTTATCTCACGTTACATAATGAAGGCTTTTATTTTTTTTAGGCTATCTGATTCCTCTGTGATTGCTAAACATTCTGTAATTTATTAGTTGGTATATAATACAGCATGTGGTGTATGCCATGACTTATTCATTTTTGTTAATGTTTTTTTAAGCTAGTTTGTCATTCTATCGTACTGTTGTTGTGCTTTTAATTAAGAATAACAATGAATCCATCTTTTGTTTTAGTCGTAAAAAGTGAAAGGTAATTAAAATCAAAAAAAACAACAAACCATCTTTTGTGTGACAACACAATCAATCATTTAAAATGTGACAACAATAGTGCAAATTCAAAAGGGAAAGTGAAAGTGCATGAAGCCCGGCTTATAACAGCAAAAAAGGAACTCCCAGCACAAAATTAAAATCACAAATAATACTACTGATGAAAAGGAATGGGTTGAATGTTAACCACTTTCGTTTCCATTTAACTATAAACTGATAAAAATTCATCAGCATGCATTGATTAATCCCATGTTGTAGAACAAAAAAAATAAAAAATAAAAATATTGCGACCAGTGGGAAGAATTTGTCTGGAGTCTTGAACTGGCCCCTGGTCTTCACTTCTGAGCTTCCTATACATCATAACATTATTACATGATTCCCGTCTGAGAAACTCCTTCCACACTGATGACATAAAACAGTTCACTCAAATAAATCCTTGTGTGTTGATCAAGATTTTGTTGGAAATATGCTGTGTAATTTTCTCATGTGCCTGTTACGGTTTGATTTTTTAGTAAAACTTTTTCCACACTGTTTGCAGGTGAAGGGCTTCTCTCCAGCGTGAACTCTCATGTGGTCTTCAAACCTTCCCTGTAGATCGAAACTCTCTCCACACTGAGAGCATGTATAAAGTTTTTCTCTAGTGTGAATTGTCATGTGTTTGTTAAGGCTTCCTTTTTGGCTGAAACTTTTTCCACACAGTTGGCAGATAAAACGACCCTCTCCTGTATGAATTATCATGTGGTCATTAAGGTTTCCTTTTCTACTGAAACTTTTTCCACACTGTTGGCAGGTGAAAGGTTTCTTTCCAGTGTGAATTTTCATGTGGACTTTAAGGTTTTCATTATGAGAGAAACTGAGTCCACACTGTTGACAGGTGAAAGGCTTCCCTCCAGTGTGAATGCTCATGTGCCTGTAAAGGTTTCCATTATGAGAGAAACTGACTCCACACTGTTTGCAGGTGTAAGGCTTCTCTCCGGTGTGAAACTCTCATGTGCACTTTAAGGTTTCCATTATGATCGAAAAAGATTGCACTTTCCACACTGTTTGCAGCTGTAAGGCTTCTCTCCAGTGTGAATTCTCATGTGCCTGTTAAGGTTTCCTTTTTGAGTAAATCTTTTTCCGCACTGTTGGCAGGGGAATGTCTTCCCTCCAGTGTGAACTCTCATGTGGACTTTAAGGTTTCCATGTTCCTTGAAACTCTTTTCACAGTGAAAAGGGGTTAAATTACTTTTAGTTCCTGTTTTTTTATCTGTTTTTTGTGAGAAAGTCCCTTTAATCTGTGGCCAACTGAAAGATTCTTCTCCAGTTTTAAAATCATGACGAGTCTCATATTGTTCTTTCTCTTCTGTTTCATTCGGTACTATGTGCTCCTCTTTCAGCGGCTTGAGGTCTATGGTGAAAAAAGACAAATGAAAGTTAGCCCAGTTAAACAGCACAATGAAACAGACATCAAAACATTATTATTTGTTAACGGATCGTTCTGGTCCTTGATTCTGACTGGTTGAGCCAAACATACAGCTTTGTTTACCTCTGTGTGTTGCTCATCAACCACTTTGTTGCAACCAAAATCACTTCTGAATTGTTTTTCTACATTGTTTGGTGGAAGAATAATGTTTTTATTAAAAGCAACATACATGTCCTTATCAAAAAAACACCGCTACATACAGGTCCTTCTCAAAAAATTAGCATATTGTGAAAACTTCATTATTTTCCATAATGGTAATGATCTCAAACTTTCATATATTTTAGATTCATTGCACACCAAACTGAAATATTTCAGGTCTTTATTGTTTTTAATACTGATGATTTTGGCATACAGCTCATGAAAACCCAAAATTCCTATCTCAAAAAATTAGCATATCATGAAAAAGGTTCTCTAAACAAGCTATTAACCTAATCATCTGAATCAACTAATTAACTCTAAACACCTGCAAAAGATTCCTGAGGCTTTTAAAAACTCCCAGCCTGGTTCATTACTCAAAACCGCAATCATGGGTAAGAGGTTAACCCAGAAGGCCATCATTGACACCCTCAAGCGAGAGGGTAAGGCACAGAAAGAAATTTCTGAACGAATAGGCTGTTCCCAGAGTGCTGTATCAAGGCACCTCAGTGGGAAGTCTGTGGGAAGGAAAAGTGTGGCAAAAAAACGCTGCACAACGAGAAGAGGTGACCGACCCTGAGGAAGATTGTGGAGAAGGACCGATTCCAGACCTTGGGGGACCTGCGGAAGCAGTGGACTGAGTCTGGAGTAGAAACATCCAGAGCCACCGTGCACAGGCGTGTGCTTTTGAACCAGAAACAGCGGCAGAAGCGCCTGACCTGGGCTACAGAGAAGCAGCACTGGACTGTTGCTCAGTGGTCCAAAGTACTTTTTTCGGATGAAAGCAAATTTTGCATGTCATTCGGAAATCAAGGTGCCAGAGTCTGGAGGAAGACTGGGGAGAAGGAAATGCCAAAATGCCTGAAGTCCAGGGTCAACTACACACAGTCAGTGATGGTCTGGGGTGCCATGTCAGCTGCTGGTGTTGGTCCACTGTGTTTTTATCAAGGGCAGGGTCAATGCAGCTAGCTATCAGGAGATTTTGGAGCACTTCATGCTTCCATCTGCTGAAAAGCTTTATGGAGATGAAGATTTCGTTTTTCAGCACGACCTGGCACCTGCTCACAGTGCCAAAACCACTGGAAAATGGTTTTACTGACCATGGTATTACTGTGCTCAATTGGCCTGCCAACTCTCCTGACCTGAACCCCATAGAGAATCTGTGGGATATTGTGAAAGAAAGTTGAGAGACGCAAGACCCAACACTCTGGATGAGCTTAAGGCCGCTATTCGAAGCATCCTGGGCCTCCATAACACCTCAGCAGTGCCACAGGCTGATTGCCTCCATGCCACGCCACATTGAAGCAGTCATTTCTGCAAAGGATTCCCGACCAAGTATTGAGTGCATAACTGAACATAATTATTTGAAGGTTGACTTTTTTTGTATTAAAAACACTTTTATTTTATTGGTCGGATGAAATATGCTAATTTTTTGAGATAGGAATTTTTGGGTGTCCATGAGCTGTATGCCAAAATCATCAGTATTAAAAACAATAAAAGACCTGAAATATTTCAGTTGGTGTGTAATGAATCTAAAATATATGAAAGTTTAATTTTTATTTAATTACATTATGGAAAATAATGAACTTTTTCACAATATGCTAATTTTTTAAGAAGGACCTGTATATACAATAACCATTTTATAAAAGCAATAAGCCCCGTGAACCATGGCTTCTTGGGGCTTATTGCTTTAACCAACATGTATGCTAGATAGAACATGCACTAATCTCATTGAAGGAGGTGATGAATATAATTTTAGAAACTTTTATCAATATTGTAAACTCTTTTTCTTTGTTAAGGACACCTCCCAAAAACATTAATGCGCACAGTTATTAAACCCTTTATCAAAAACAAGTATAGTTTGGCCCAGGACAAATCTACCATTCGTCTAAAATATCAGAAATCATTTAGGGATTTAAGCGCCATCATAATACATAAACTGTGCTTATTAAATGTACTACTTTTGACATCTGATTGTGGCTACATGTCTACTCTAGTGCTGTTAGATCAGGGGTGTAGTCACATCCATGTGCAGAGCATATGGCTGTTTGCGTATAAAGACAATCAATAATTGGTATATCGTTGGGATACCCACTTGTTTCTTGCTTCAGAACTGTATAATCTCTCCTTGTGTTGGCTTCCCCTTTAACTGTATTCTTTGGAATAACTGAAAAAAGTTTATGCTAATAATGCTTTCCGCATTTATCTCTGAAAAGTAGCTAAAGCATTATCCATCCTAATAACCAAAACCATATCCTTATAATATAGTTATCCAGCGTAACAATTGTGGCAAAGTCTGAGGCACAGCAGTGGCACTGGTGACCCTTAAAAACAAGTCTAATTTCGTAAAGGAAAAGACAGCAACATGATTAATACAATACTTCATCCTGAGTAACGGGAAGAGTTTGGATTGATGACACTTTTCACCTTTCAGTAATCTGTACAGAACCTGTACAATCTGGATTTCGCACCAGGATATATGGTCAGATCCATGGATTTGAATTGGGCACCACGAGTCCATGCGTTGACAGGTAATCTACCTCCTCCTTTATCTCTTCCCTCTTGCAGGGATTCACATGGTACAGAGCTGTTTGATAGGTCACATGTCTATGTCAATGTAGGAACTGCAGTCTGGGTAGGAGAAGTCCTGAATAATTAAAATAACTCTATGATGGGACTGTAACAATTAACTGATCCTCTATACTTTTTCATATTTAAAAAGTATACAGTAATAACAGTCACAACCAAAGTGTTTTACATAGGTGTGCGCGATAAATATCGGCCAATGATTAATGCGTTAGAGCCGTTGTTAACTGGCAAGCTGTGCAAACCCAATATCTCCAGCGTGGATTTTCCGCAGCCTTGTCAGTTAACGGAGTCTGTGTAGTACACAGCTGCTCTAGGTGGAAATCATAGCCCGTGATTGGAATGTAACGCTGCTTAGAGAACTGGCTTTTACTGACGGCAGGGAGACTTTATCTGGCCAGATTATAATTAGATTAGACAGCCAGTCATCCTTAGATTATAATTAGATTAATAATTAGCTAATTACAAACCAAAGGTGCACGGCGTGCTACACATCGCGAGCTTGTTGTCACATTTGTGTGCAATTTGCAGTATTTTTCCTGACTCATCTCGGGTCTGTGTAGAACAGCTCTGCACTGAAAATGCAGTCTGCTGTAGGTAGAAGTCCTGCACGTACTTATGGAAATGTCAGCAAAAAATTAATCACTGGACACACACATCTATACATTCTGATGATTCTGTGTGTGGTGTTGTGGACAGAACAATTCTGTCCATTTACTTACGATAAAAGGTTCAACAGCCATGCATTGATTAATCCCATTGGTAGACAAAATAATAAAATAAAAAATATTGCGACAGTGGAAGAATTTGTCTGGAGTCCTTGAACTGGCCCCTGGGTCTTCACTTCTGGCTTCCTATACATCATAACATTTATTACATGATTCCCGTCTGAGAAACTCCTTCCACACTGATGACAACAAACCGTTCACTCAAATAAATCCTTGTGTGTTGATCAAGATTTTGTTGGAAATATGCCATGTATTTTCTCATGTGCTTGTTACGGTTTGATTTTTTAGTAAACTTTTCCACACTGTTGGCAGGTGAAGGGCTTCTCTCCAGCGTGAACTCTCATGTGGTCTTCAAACCTTCCCTGTAGATCGAAACTCTCTCCACACTGAGAGCATGTATAAGTTTTTTCTCTAGTGTGAATTGTCATGTGTTTGTTAAGGCTTCCTTTTTGGCTGAAACTTTTTCCACACAGTTGGCAGATAAACGACCCTCTCCTGTATGAGTTATCATGTGGTAACTAAGGTTTCCTTTTCTACTGAAACTTCTTCCACACTGTTGGCAGGTGAAAGGTTTCTTTCCAGTGTGAATTTTCATGTGGACTTTAAGGTTTTCATTATGAGAAAACTGGTCCACACTGATTTGACAGGTGAAAGGCTTCCCTCCAGTGTGAATGCTCATGTGCCTGTAAAGGTTTCCATTATGAGAGAAACTGACTCCACACTGTTTGCAGGTGTAAGGCTTCTCTCCGGTGTGAACTCTCATGTGCACTTTAAGGTTTCCATTATGATCGAAACACTTTCCACACTGTTTGCAGCTGTAAGGCTTCTCTCCAGTGTGAATTCTCATGTGCCTGTTAAGGTTTCCTTTTTGAGTAAATCTTTTTCCGCACTGTTGGCAGGGGAAGTCTTCCCTCCAGTGTGAACTTTCATGTGGACTTTAAGGTTTCCATGTTCCTTGAAACGCTCTTTTCACAGTGAAAAGGGGTTAAATTACTTTTAGTTCCTGTTTTTTTATCTGTTTTTTGTGAGAAAGTCCCTTTAATCTGTGCCCAACTGAAAGATTTCTTCTCCAGTTTTTAAAATCATGACAAGTCTCATATTGTTCTTTCTCTTCTGTTTCATTCGGTACTATGTGCTCCTCTTTCAGCGGCTTGAGGTCTATGGTGAAAAAAGACAAATGAAAGTTAGCCCAGTTAAACAGCACAATGAAACAGACATCAAAACATTATTATTTGTTAACGGATCGTTCTGGTCCTTGATTCTGACTGGTTGAGCCAAACATACAGCTTTGTTTACCTCTGTGTGTTGCTCATCAACCACTTTGTTGCAACCAAAATCACTTCTGAATTGTTTTTCTACATTGTTTGGTGGAAGAATAATGTTTTTATTAAAAAACATTTTATTTGTCTTGTTTTATTTTGTGAAACTCTGCTACATACAGGTCCTTCTCAAAAAATTAGCATATTGTGAAAAAGTTCATTATTTTCCATAATGTAATGATAAAAATTAAACTTTCATATATTTTAGATTCATTGCACACCCACTGAAATATTTCAGGTCTTTTATTGTTTTAATACTGATGATTTTGGCATACAGCTCATGAAAACCCAAAATTCCTATCTCAAAAAATTAGCATATCATGAAAAGGTTCTCTAAACAAGCTATTAACCTAATCATCTGAATCAACTAATTAACTCTAAACACCTGCAAAAGATTCCTGAGGCTTTTAAAAACTCCCAGCCTGGTTCATTACTCAAAACCGCAATCATGGGTAAGAGGTTAACCCAGAAGGCCATCATTGACACCCTCAAGCGAGAGGGTAAGGCACAGAAAGAAATTTCTGAACGAATAGGCTGTTCCCAGAGTGCTGTATCAAGGCACCTCAGTGGGAAGTCTGTGGGAAGGAAAAAGTGTGGCAAAAAACACTGCACAACGAGAAGAGGGGACCGGACCCTGAGGAAGATTGTGGAGAAGGACCGATTCCAGACCTTGGGGGACCTGCGGAAGCAGTGGACTGAGTCTGGAGTAGAAACATCCAGAGCCACCGTGCACAGGCGTGTGCTTTTGAACCAGAAACAGCGGCAGAAGCGCCTGACCTGGGCTACAGAGAAGCAGCACTGGACTGTTGCTCAGTGGTCCAAAGTACTTTTTTCGGATGAAAGCAAATTTTGCATGTCATTCGGAAATCAAGGTGCCAGAGTCTGGAGGAAGACTGGGGAGAAGGAAATGCCAAAATGCCTGAAGTCCAGTGTCAAGTACCCACAGTCAGTGATGGTCTGGGGTGCCATGTCAGCTGCTGGTGTTGGTCCTCTGTGTTTTTAATCAAGGGCAGGGTCAATGCAGCTAGCTATCAGGAGATTTTGGAGCACTTCATGCTTCCATCTGCTGAAAAGCTTTATGGAGATGAAGATTTCGTTTTTCAGCATGACCTGGCACCTGCTCACAGTGCCAAAACCACTGGAAAATGGTTTACTGACCATGGTATTACTGTGCTCAATTGGCCTGCCAACTCTCCTGACCTGAACCCCATAGAGAATCTGTGGGATGTTGAGAGACGCAAGACCCAACACTCTGGATGAGCTTAAGGCCGTTTTTTTCGAAGCATCCTGGGCCTCCATAACACCTCAGCAGTGCCACAGGCTGATTGCCTCCATGCCACGCCGCATTGAAGCAGTCATTTCTGCAAAAGGACTCCCGACCAAGTATTGAGTGCATAACTGAACATAATTATTTGAAGGTTGACTTTTTTTTGTATTAAAAACACTTTTATTTTATTGGTCGGATGAAATATGCTAATTTTTTGAGATAGGAATTTTGGGTTTCCATGAGCTGTATGCCAAAAATCATCAGTATTAAAACAATAAAAGACCTGAAATATTTCAGTTGGTGTGTAATGAATCTAAAATATATGAAAGTTTAATTTTTTATCATTACATTATGGAAAATAATGAACTTTTTCACAATATGCTAATTTTTTGAGAAGGACCTGTATATACAATAACCATTTTATAAAAGCAATAAGCCCCGTGAACCACGGCTTCTTGGGGCTTATTGCTTTAACCAACATGTATGCTAGATAGTACATGCACTAATCTAATTGAAGGAGGTGATGCATATAATTTTAGAAACTTTTATCAATATTGTAAACTCTTTTTCTTTGTTAAGGACACCTCCCAAAAACATTAATGCGCACAGTTATTAAACCCTTTATCAAAAACAAGTATAGTTTGGCCCAGGACAAATCTACCATTCGTCTAAAATATCAGAAATCATTTAGGGATTTAAGCGCCATCATAATACATAAACTGTGCTTATTAAATTTACTACTTTTGACATCTGATTGTGGCTACATGTCTACTCTAGTGCTGTTAGATCAGGGGTGTAGACACATCCATGTGCAGAGCATATGGCTATTTGCGTATAAAGACAATCAATAATTGGTATATCGTTGGGATACCCACTTGCTTCTTTCTTCAGAACTGTATAATCTCTCCTTGTGTTGGCTTCCCCTTTAACTGTATACTTTGCAATAACTGAAAAAAAGTTTACCGCATTGATCTCGGAATAATAGTGTACGAACACTGTCATTGTTGGGAGACCTAGAGTTTCTCATGGTTAAATGTAGACCTTTTTATCTGCCGTGGGAGTTCACTTACACCATAATAACCGCAGTCTATATTCCACCGGATGCTAATGCCAAGCTTGCTTTGAATGAATTTCATGCGGTAAACAACAGACTGCTCACCCGGAGGCTGTTTTTATTGTCACGGGTGATTTTAATCACTCCAAATTAAAGACTGTGCTCCCCAAATTTCATCAGCATGTTTCCTGCCACACCAGAGGAGACAAAACTTTGGATCATGTTTACACAAACATTGATGGAGCTTACACCACGACCCCCCTCCCCCACCTCAGACAGTCTGATCACCTTTCTTTGTTTCTTACCCCTAAGTATTCACCCCTCATCAACCGTGTGAAGCCATCAAAGTGTGGCCAACTGGAGCAGACTGTTTACTTCAGGACAGGTTTCAACATACACGGACTGGAGTATGTTTGCTTCTCAGGCTGCCTGTGGCTCTCACACGGACATTGATATCTATACCTCCTCTGAACTGGATTACATCAACACCACCATTGACAGTGTTACAACAGAAAAACAGATCACAACATACTGATGCAAAATTTAATCCAATTCAGACGGTCAAGGTGTAATAATATGTAAATTTATTAAAAAGAATATAGAGAACAGAAACCACAAATCATAACTTGGAAATAAAGTTCTTGATAATAATAACAACCTTCAAATATAGAAAAATGTAAATCCAATGTTAGTACATTTTTAATAACAATCCATTTATGATGGACTGAACCCAACCAGTATTAATCAAAACATTAATACAATTGTAATTGAAACATAAACAATTATTCTGTTCGAATCACAAGTACCAAAATATTAAATATTCAAATATTAAAATATCAAAGTATCAGAATATCAAAGTATCTGAATTTCAAGGTATCTGAATTTGAATAAAAACCTGTAAGAGTTCTAAGTCTGAGTCTAAGAGTTGTCGAGTGAAGCCAAAGAAGAGGAAGTGAGCTGAAAAGATAGAGAGACCAGAGTCTCAGAAAGTCAAAAAAAAACCTATTCTATTTTGCAGAGTCTATCTTATATACTGTTGTTCCAGACATAAGTCGTCATCTGGCTATCACTAATAACACCTGACCTTTAAAAATAGTCTAGTCAATGTCTAGATTTTGGACTTCTTCCTCTTTTAGATTCAAAGTATCATACTGATAATTCTAAGAAATATTGATACAAAAGAACAATACGTGCAGTTCAACTTCTTATGCAAAACAGACTCAGCTGACTACGCAGTTAGAAATACTTTGAAATTACATATTAAATTATACCACAAAGTTTACCAAAAACATTTTTGAATATAAAAATGACACCTGTTAATATATATATATATATATATATATATATATATATATATATATATATATATATATATATGAGACAGATCCTTACCATGAAATATTAATTTTTAACTTTTGAAATGAAACTTATCATTATGAATAGAACACATTTTGAGTACGTGACTTCTCAGAATCTCTCAACAACACTTGGGTTTAATTTAAATACGTGGACTTCTTCTCAGAATCTCTATCACCATGTGGATTTCTTAGAATCTCCACACACCACATACCATAATCAGAAGCCATGGATGAACAAAGAGGAGCAACTTCTGCTGAAAGCCCGCAACACTGCCTTCAGGTTAGATGACGCTCAGGCCTACAACAAATCCAGGGCTAACCTGAAGAGGGGCATCAAAAAGGCCAAGTACTGCTACATGCTGAAGGTAGAGGAACACTTTTCCAACTCTGATCCCCGACGCATGTGTCAGGGCATCCAGGTCATCAGTGTCTACAAGTCAAGCAACTGTACTCCAACGGTCACAGACGTCTCCTTCCTTAACGAGCTAAATGACTTTTATGCTTGCTTCAACAGCGACAGAAAGGAGACGGCCACCAAAATCACACACTCAGCAGACCACCAAACCCTCAAACTCACCTCCACAGATGTCCACACTGCATTGAGCCACATCAACGCACGTAAGGCTGCGGGCCCGGATGGCATTCCTGGACGTGTGCTTAGGGCATGTGCAGAGCAGCTTGCAGGGGTCTTCACAGACATTTTCAACCTGTCCCTCACCCAAGCAACTGTGCCAATATGCTTTAAGTCCACATCCATTGTGCCAGTGCCGAAACACTCCTCCTCAATGTGCCTGAATGACTACAGCACCGTAGCACTCACACCTATTGTTATGAAGTGCTTTGAGCGACTGGTCCTAGCACACCTCAAAGACTGCCTCCCACCCACACTGGAACCATGCCAATTTGCTTACTGTAAAAATAGGAGCACAGAAGATGCAGTATGCACAGTGCTGCACTCTGTACTCACACACTTGGACAATAACAACACATATGTACGGATGTTGTTTGTTGACTTCAGCTCAGCATTTAACACTGTCATTCCCTCCAAATTGACCACAAAACTTGGAGACCTGGACATTAACACCTGCCTCTGCAACTGGATTATGGACTTTCTGACCAACAGACCTCAGCATGTTAGGTCAGGCCACACCTGCTCCACCACCATCACACTCAACACCAGAGTACCACAGGGCTGTGTGCTGAGCCCATTCCTCTACTCCCTCTACACCCACGACTGCAAGCCTGTGCATGGATCAAACTCCATCATTAAGTTTGCAGATGACACCACGATGATTGGCATCATCAGAGACAATGATAAGACTGCCTAAAGGGAGGTACAGCACTTGGCTGCATGGTGCGCTGACAACAACCTGCTCCTTAACACCAGCAAGACAAAGGAGCTCATTGTGGACTTCAGGAAGAAGAAAGGAAGCACGCATGACCCCATCCACATTAACGGGATGGTTGTTGAACGTGTGTCCAGCTTCAAGTTCCTGGGAACCACCATCTCAGAGGACCTGTCCTGGACTACAAACACCTCCAGCCTCCAGACTCACCAGCGCCTCTTCTTCCTCAGGACACAGAAGAACAACCAGATATATCCAACCATACAAGTAAACTCATCAACTCAAAAAAGCCAGAGTAGGGCTGGGCGATATATCTAACGATATAATCATGCGCATCTAGTCAGTAAAGCCGGTACACTCACAAGCCATTAATCGCCATCACCTGCTGTCAGTGATCTACGGCTCTGTCTATTAAATGCCGCTCCATTTGAAAGCAGGTGATGGTGATTTAGCGCTAATCAGGGAATCGGCTTTACTGACTAGATGCGCATGATTATATCGTTAGATATATCGCCCAGCCCTAATCGAGAGCATCCTGACCAGTTGTATCACAGTCTGGTATGGGAACTGCTCAGTTGCTGACCGCAAGGCACTGCAGAGGGTGGTGAAAACTGCCCAACGCATCACAGGGACACCACTTCCTGCTATTGAGGACATCCAGAGAAAACGCTGTCTACATCAAGTTCGCAGCATTCTTAAGGACTCCTCTCACCCTGACCATGGACTGTTTAACCTCCTGCCCTCTGGGAGGCACTTCAGGAGCCTCCGGACAAGGACCAGCAGACTCAGGAACAGCTTTTTCTCTACAGCTATCTCCTTACTGAACTCTGCCCTCTGACATCCCCCAACACCCCCCCACCCCACACACACACACACCACACAAACAGACCTCTCACCCCTCCTCATCACTACAGCTGATTTACAAACAAGCAAAAAACAGTAAACTTGTTATTACTTACACTACTGTCTGTTCATACAGAATACTGAGTAATCCATTTGCACACTGAAATATTTTCTATGCACTTTTTACTGTCCACTGCACTAGTGTAAATGATGTTCATATCCAATGATGTCTTGGCCACTGTGCTGCAGCTCAGTTTCAGGGTCTTGGTGATCTTCTTATAGCCTACGCCATCTTTATGTAGAGCAACAATTCTTTTTTTCAGATCCTCCGAGAGTTCTTTGCCATGAGGTGCCTTGTTGAACTTCCAGTGACCAGTATGAGAGTGAGAGCTATAACACCAAATTTAACACACCTGCTCCCCATTCACACCTGAGACCTTGTAATACTAACGAGTCACATGACACCAGGGAGAGAAAATGGCTAATTGGGCCTAATTGGGCATTTTCACTTAGGGGTGTACTCACTTTTGTGGCCGTATGGAATATGGTCATATTCAGTTTGTGTGGTTTTTGAAGTGTTCTCATGCACTTTAATTAAGTCTTTGTATGTGTTCATCTGAAGAAAGATAGTCATGTAAACCTGAGACGGCATAAGAGTGAATAAATGATGAGAAAATTTCATTTTTGGGTGGACTATCCTGTTAATGAGCCAGATGTGATGCAGAAGCCAGAAACATGCAGAAAGAACACAAGAATGAGTTTTTGAAACAATAAGTGACAGAATTAAAACTTTTTGAAAAGGCCACTTTTTGTGTTGTGTATTCAATGCCCACGTCTTAAATAATAATTAACTAAAAAGCTACAAGAATACTTTTTATGTGCAAAAAAAAAAACCTACTTTATTCAACAATTTGTCTCCTCCGCATCAGACTCTGGCGCCATTTTGGAGAATATTCGCTGAACATACGCAAAGCGTATGCTGACAAATTGAATTTTGCGCACAAAAAGTATTCTCGTAGCTTCGTAAAATTACGGTTGAACCCCTGATGTCACATGGATTATTTTACCGATCTCCTTGCTACGTTTCTGGACCTAGATCTGGTAATTACATTGCTGTCTCTGAAAATATCTTATTTCGTGTTCCAAAGATGAACAAAGGTCTTACGGGTTTGGAACATTATGAGGGTGAGTAATTAATGACAGAATTTTTTCATTTTTGGGTGAACTATCCCTTTAACGTGTGTAAAATGGTAGAAAATTTAAAGGGGTGCCATATGCTTTTTCACATTTTCAACTTTAGTTAGTCTGTAATGTTGCTGTTTCAGCATAAATAAAGATCTGTAAAGTTACAAAGCTCAAAGTCCAATTCAAAAGGACATTTTATTTAACAGAAATCACTTTTCAAAAACTACAACAAACGACTCGTTTGGACTACAACAAATATTTTCTGGGATTTGTGATATCACAAAGATCGACAAATGGGACGAGACCTGATTGAGCTGCACTAGAAGGCAAAGAGTGTTATAACCATGTCTGAGACACGCTAGCTTTCCCAAGACAGATGAGCTTAGAGTGGTTACAATCATCTGGGTTTAAATCACGCTCAAATTGATTTGATTTTGACTCAGTATTTACACTGAAGCTCACAGCAGCGGCTATGATAAGGGGCATGACATTTCCCGACCAGGCGCCGAGTGCTGCCAATCACAACACACACTTGCGCAGCTAACCAATCACAGTGCATTTTGTATTTCAGAAGGCTGGCCTTCATTTGATACAGGAACTATTGGGGAGAGAGGTATTGTAATAATATAAAATACGTGAAAAAATATGTTTTTCGAACAACCTAGTATGAGAGCCTGTTCTATTACACCCCCAAAACAAAATCAAGACCTTGTAAAAGAGCATAATAGGACCCCTTTAATGCAAAAAAAAGTAACAAGTACTTCAAGTTAAAATTAAATTGAAAGGAGTAAAAAGTATGTTTTTTTCCCCCTTCAGAAATGTAATCAAGTAAAAGTACAAGAAGTTTAAGTTAAAACTGTACTTTAGTAAAATACAATTCCCAAAAAGTAATGAGTATAGTAATTAAGTAAAAAGTTATATTACCGTATTTTTTGGACTATAAGTCGCACCTAAGTATAAGACGAATCTACGTCAATACCCCTGAAAACATCGGCTGCATATTTTATCTACCTGCAGTTATCTACAGAATAGGATTTTCTTTTTGTTGGCATTTTGTTCGCATTCAGTCTTTCTCAGTTGTCTTTAAGTTAATACTTCAGTTAACAGTTTTCAGTTGTTTTCAGTTAATGTTCTCATGGTTCATTTCTACAGGAGCACTGAGCAGCATAGAGCGCCCTCTCGCTGCTGTAGACGGTAATGTTATCTCTTGGTTCATTTCTCTTGGTCCATGTCAAATAAATTTTGATAAATAAGTCGCACCTGACTATAAGCCCAGCCAAACTATGAAAAAAAGTGTGACTTATAGTCCGGAAAATACGGTAAGTAAAAAGTATTTTACACCCTTGGATATGCTTCAAAATATAATGCATTTTTCTGTAAAGCTTGGCATTTTAATAAGCATAGGGTTAGTTCACCCAATATTAAAATTATGTCATTAATGACTCACCCTCATGTCGTTCCAAACCCGTAAGACCTCCATTCATCTTCAGAACACAGTTTAAGATATTTTTAGATTTAGTCCGAGAGATTTCTGTCCCTCCATTGAAAATGTATGTACGGTATACTGTCCACGTCCAGAAAGGTAATAAAACATCATCAAAGTAGTCCATGTGACATCAGAGGGTCCGTTAGAATTTGTTGAAGCATCGAAAATACATTTTTGTTCCAAAATAACAAAAAATTACGACTTTATTCCGCTTTTTCTTCTCTTCCGGGGGTCTGTTGTGAATGCGACTGCTGTGACTGTTGATGTACGACGCTGCTGACGTGTTTTCTGGTGCGCCCAATAATAAAGATAACACGTCAGCAGCGTCGTATGTCAACAGTCACAGCAGTCGCGTTCACAACAGACCCGGAAGAGAAGAAAAAGCGGAATAAAGTCATAATTTTTGCTATTTTTGGACCGAAATGTATTTTCGATGCTTCAATATATTCTTACGGACCCTCTGATGTCACATGGACTACTTTGATGATGTTTTTATATTACCTTTCTGGACGTGGACAGTATACCGTACATACATTCTCAATGGAGGGACTGAAAGCTCTCGGACACTAATTCTAAAATACCTTATACTGTGTTCCGAAGATGAACAGAGGTCTTACGGGTTTGGAACGACATGAGGGTGAGTCATTAATGACATAATTTTAATATTTGGCTGAACTAACCCTTTAATAAGCATCAAATGAGAATAAAACCAACCTGTTTGTTCCTCAGTATCTTCTTGTTTGACTCTGAAAGTGTCTTCAATCTTCACGTCTTCACTCTCCTCTTTAATAAACGCCATCTTTATAACAGTGTGTCCAAACACACAGAAAAACTCCTGCTGAGATCCACACAGTGTCAAGTTTAAGATGAGAATAATTAAAGATAAATCAATCCAAACTAAATCACTGGGTGTGTCTCAATCAGCTCCCTAGTTCAGTAGTCAGCACACTGGTAAGGGACACTCTGAATGATAATTAATGGTTTCGGCTATCTCTGGTTTCACAGACAAGGCTGAAGACTAGTCTCAGACTAAACGTAAGTCTGAGCTCTTTCAAATGAAAGAAACTTACACTGATCTTAAAATATGTCCGTGCAATTGTTTTTAAAAGGCACGTGGTAGAGCATTTCGTTAGCAGCGCAAAAGGTTGTGGGTTCGATTCCCAGGGAACACATGTTAGGTAAAAAAAAAAAAATGTTAGACTGAATGCACTGTAAGTCGCTTTGGATAAAATCATCTGCTAAATGCATAAATGCATAAATGTAAATAATTGAACTATGGCCTAATTCTGGTTTAACCTAAGCCCTGTCTGTTAAACCAGGTCATAATTAGACAAAAACACTATAAACAGGCACAAGAAATTAATAAAAGTTTCATTCATCGCGTTTGTTTGTTGATCTCGTTGTATTTACACGGTGTTGTGAAGCGCGCTGAATCGAGAGATTCGAAACAGAGAATCATTTCGGGAAGCAACTGATTCAATTGACTCAGAGTTTGTGTTTTCTCCATCAATACTTGTCAATGACCGAATTCGTGTGGACGCGCTTTACTCGCTCAAAATAACGTGCATATAATTGTTAGATAATGCGCTACAATCAATATTAATTAATTAACTTTACATCGCTTGTAAAAGCTATTAAACAACGGTTTGCATTGATGTAAACACTGTAAATGTTTTAAAACACAAACCTTTATTCAACTGAACCACAACATATGCAGGAGCGCGACGCTGCCTTGTTACGTCACAGCGACGTACCAAAATAAAAGTCCCGTTCACATGCCAACATTTCAAAAGTACATGAACCCCCCCATGCAGAAGTCACATAGATTGATTCAAATATATTATTTGCAATACATGGCCATATTAATTTATAATATTGGTTAACATATTACATTTATAAGTTTATGGGGTCATATACTATTTGCCAGTTGGAATCAAAAATATATATATATAGAGAGAGAGAGAGAGAGAGAGAGAGAGATAGATAGATAGATACATACATACATACATATAGATACATATAGAATTTTAGATAGATACACATTATATTTTTGGATATACTTTTTTTTTATTATCACACTAAGCCATAACATGATTTAATTGTGTTTTTGAATTAATTGTGCAGCTCCATCCTCCTCTGGCACGACACACACATTACAATAACAAATTAATTTTACTTAATATGTGAAACATTAATATACTTAGAAATTAAACAAACATTTTATGAACATATTAAGAATTAGTCATCAAATTATTAGATGAAGGAAGCATCTCCTGCCATCTAGCCACTGGATCTGACTCGTCGTACAGGCTGGATATCCTGTGGTAGAGGAGATGTGACACTGTAAGTGAATTTATGTGAATTGTTTTGACTCCACAAAACTTATGGAGAAATCTAATGTCTTTGAAGAGATTTTTTTGTCTCATACTTCTGAGAACCATCTTACACTCTAAAATCTAAGCTTTCACATCAAAACAGTGTATAATGAAATGGACCGAAAAACTAGATCTTACAAGTAGTATTTTTAAACTTTACCTTAGTGCTTCAGCATTGTCCTTGCTTTGGTCTTCAGTGCCATACACATTTGGTCCCATCCTGTAAATAATAAATTAATAATGGGGTCAATGCATAGAGAAATACTAATAAACTAATTCAGCAGCTTAAAGCAACACTATGTAAATTTTTGGCACTCTAGCGGTTAATAAACAGAGCTGCACGCATCCTGTGAAAGAACACGGTACCTGAGTTTGTGTCTATGGCGATTCACGCAGGTATGTGTTATTCTGCAGCGCTGACGACTTGAACAGGCTACAATAGTCCAAAAATAATCACTGATTATAAGTGTACCGTAGTGATTTGGGAAAAGACAAAAAAGGCGGGTTGGTAGATTAATACACACTTGATCTTCTCAGGCATTCTGTCTTCATCTGTACAATTGCTTTAAAACATAAAAATCCAAAATTAGATTAGGATTAACATTTTTCTACAAAAGTGGTCATGATGTGCGGTAGTTCACTGATTGAAGCAAAATGTTTAAACACTTAGCTTTAGAAGATATATTGCAGAGTCGCATCCAGTCTTGGACAGGACTGCTATTGTCTCCAAACTCTTCCTGCAACATTACAGATGGACACATATTAATGACAGAATAACTGCATATAATACATTTGATACAGATTGTCAAACAAATTCAAGTTAAAACTCTTATTATAATGTCTTACTACCTCTTCCTTAACGTTGCTGTCTTCATGTTAGTGCTGTAACTCACTTACTGCCTCCCTAGAGCCGCCGTACTAATCCTCACTGTATCCTGTGTGTCCAGTGTCCTCCCTGAAGCTGCCAGTCTACTCCTATCTTCGTCCTTCCTGCTGCTGCTCTACTTTCCTGGTAGCTCAGTGGCATTAAACCTCAACGCAACCATATATATAATAACAACATGACCATACGAGCCAACCCAGTGGCTAAGGCTGTTCTAGTCCCACTGGCACCCATAATGCATGCTCAGTGCCCCCGGTTCTGTATGGCATAATACCGCAATACACAATATTTGCCAACGACAACAAAAATTCATCCACATAAAACGCAATACACAGTACACAGGATTGTGGTAACTTTGGTAGCTCTTTAACACACCCGACTGAATGCAGAGGTCCATATTTGAATCTCAATGTAAACCAAAACTACTTCTTCACCTCGTACCTTTTTGCGATGTTTCTGACCGGTGTTCGGATTGTCGAGTTGAAGTCCTAGCATTTGCACTGTGGCAATTCCATCTTTTGTTTTGATGACTATGTTTGAAATTTTGCCAATCTATCATCCATTGACAATTCCATCTTTTACATCCAGATTCCTGGTTACCATTACACAAACTCCCACTGCAATTTGTATTGTGTCTAGGGATGCACCGATGCATCGGCTGAACATCGGTAACAGCCGATATTTGCCTCGTTAACTGCCATCGGCCATCGGGAAATAAAAATGACATTCGCCGATGTCTGATGATTATGTGTGTCATGAACGCTGTGCTCAGGAGAATTTTTTTTTCCCTCTTTTTATTTGGGCGGGGGGAGATACCGAGTCCGAGACGGGAGAGGGCGCCCGCGCACTCTCCGTCCTCAGTAACTTAGATTAAACAAAGAAGATGGCGGTCGTGTGGCAATATTTTACAGTTTCAGAGAAAGATCAGCGTTTTGCAGTTTGCAATACGTGTTCCATTGAAATTTCAAGAGGGGGGGCTGTTAGAAAGTCATTTAACACAACAAATCTCATTGGACATTTGAAAAGCAGGCACGAGGCGGTGTACGGTGATTACCTGCAAGCTGACCAAAAAAAAAACGGACAAAAAATGAAGCCGCCAAGAAAGCGCAAACCCCCGGTAAGACTCAGACTTCAATTGACACGGCATTTGAGAAAGCCAAACAGCTGCCTCCAGACAGCGCCAAAGCGAAACAAATAACAAACAAGGTGATGGAGTTCATCGCTTTAGATGACCAGCCTTCCTCTGTAGTGGAGGACGTGGGTTTTCGGAGTCTGATTAAGTTTATGGAGCCACGCTATACGCTGCCGAGCCGGCGTCACTTTGCCGAGGTCTGTCTCCCCGAAATCCACAACATTGTGGCCACGCACATTCATGAGTTACTGGCTTGCGACATCGCTGCAATCAGCTTCACCACAGATATATGGAGTTCAGATGTAAGCCCTGTGAGCATGCTTAGCCTCACGGCACAGTGGATTGATAAGGACTTCAATCTGGTGAAGGCAGTGTTGCACTCCCAGGAGTTCGCAGGTACCCACTCAGCATCTGCTATCTCGGAGGCATTTGAGAAAATGTTCCAGATGTGGAAAATCGACAAAACGGCTATGCATGCTGTCGTGAGAGATAATGCTAGGAATATGACGAAAGCTATGATGGACAGTGGTCTGGCTAGTTTTGGCTGCATGGCGCACACACTGCAACTGGCAATTCATGATGGTGTTTTTAGCCAGCGCAGCCTCACGGATGTTGTGGCTATTTGCCGAAAAATCAGCGGCCACTTTAAACACTCATCCCTTGCATATTCACGTCTCCAGGCTGTGCAGATCCAGTTGGGAATGAAACCAAAAAGGCTACAGCAAGATGTTTCCACTCGCTGGAATAGTACATTTTATATGATGGAGAACTTGCTGGAACAAAATCACGCACTTGCTACATATGCCGACCTCCCGGCAACTCTCAGTGCGCACCAGTGGCAATTAATTGAAAACTTTATAACACTCCTCTCCCCGTTTGAACAATTGACGAGAGAAGTTAGCTCATCAGAAGCATCAGCTGCAGATGTCATCCTCTCTGTGACAGCCCTGAGACGTCTTCTGAGTAAGCAGGCTGACACAAAACACGGCGTTAAAACAACAAAGACCTCATTATTAGAAGCTGTAAATAGACGCTTCGATCAAATCCAGTACGATCCCATGTTCTGCATTGCCACCTATTTGGACCCCAGATATAAGGATCGTTACTTTGATGAGGATGTTAAACAACGCGCTCGAGAAATACTTGAGGCACACCTGTTGCCTGCTGCCAGTGCGGAGGATTGGACGCGCGATGGAGAGCGCGCACATCACACAGAGCGCAAGAGGCAATGATCCGACAGAGCAGGGCCCTCCCTGCATGATGTGTTTGAGGAGATTCTGGAAGAAAATGGACCAGAGAGGACAAGTACCTCTGTATCCCAACAACTGGGTATTTTCCTGGCAGAGACCACTATTCCCAGAGGTGAGAGCACACTCTGTTATTGGAGAAATAACCACCTGCGTTTTCCTGAACTCGCACAAATGGCACGCAAATACCTTAGTGCGCCATGCACCAGCACCGAGAGTGAGCGGTTATTCAGCTCTGTGTCTCATGTCTTGGATGAAAAGAGAAATAGGCTTTGCTGTGACAAGGCAGAGATGATTATCTTTGTAAAGAAAAACATGCATCTTATTAAGAAGTAGGCCAGAGACAGCAGGTGACTTATGTGTCATTAGTGATCAGAAGTGGAGGTACTGTTTTTGTTTTATAAGATGCCCCATGTTCCAGCCTGTGAGTTCTGAAACACTGTAATGTTTTATTCTGTATGAGAAAAACACAAGTTGAAAGATAGCCCTATTTATGTTTGTATTTATGAATAATTTATTTTAATAGCATAATTTATTTATTTAACTTGTTTTTGCATTTACACTTGATGTATTTTTTTTTATTTATCAGAAAAAAATGTTTTATTGGGCCATGAAAATAATCTCATTGAGTAAGTTTTTGTTTATTAGGCTAAAACCAAATAATTTTGTTGGGCAATGTACTGAAACAATCTTTTCATTGATTAGTTAGCAGTCAAATGTTTTTGAATGTTATTTTTCAGAAAAGTAAAGAACTTGTCATAAATAAGGTTATAACTAATGTCAACCAGAAAGTGACATTAAAGGTTGTTTTTGTTTCATAAATTGGTCTGATTGAATTTGTGCTCATTCTAGGATAGTGTGATCAAGAGCCGAAAGACTTGTATGTTTCCGTGGCACAAAAGAAGAAAATAACAAAAAGAAAAAACATCGGCATCGGCCATCGGCCAAGATGTTATGTTAAACATCGGTATCAGTATCGGCCCAATCGGCCCAGAATTTCCCAATCGGTGCATCCCTAATTGTGTCCAAGCAATTCGTCCTTTTTTCCAGTGACAGGTTTGTTAAGTCTCTTCATCCCTCCTGTTTTTGGGTCTTTCCTGTAGTCTTCGGCATCAATTGTTATGATGTCAGTGTAAAGGGCCTGTACAGTCTCGGTATTGTACTTGTCAACTTCTTTGTTGGTGGCAAATATGTGCAGAGCATCACGTGGGCAGTCTTTGGGCTGTTTCACAGCCTGGAGTAACAAAGCTCTATCATCTTCCGAGAGCTTCAGTCTTCTGCCTCACTCGAAGTCGGTTCAACAGTTCAGCGAAAGTGAGGTCTTCTTTCTGGTGCATGATTTCTGTGAGGGTGATGATTTGAAAATGGTCCTTTCCAGAAGTCCAGCACATCCTTTTCATACATGCAGAGTGGTTTGGCTTTACCTAGCAGTGGCAGATGATAATAATCCCTTATGGCGAGACAAGAGATTCCTCCAATACGTTTCTTGTTGCCTTTAATTTGCTGAAATCTCCAGTTTATGTAAGCAAACAGGTCCTTTGAAATCATGGATACTTCATCATGGATAAGAATCTCCACATTGCGTAATCCTGCTCTCACTTCATCAAGGGCATTCCCAAGTCGTCGATAAGGTGGCTTCAGACTCCTTGGCAGCTTTAAAGGGGACATATGATGTTGCTAAAAATAACATTATTTTGTGTATTTGGTGTAATAAAATGGGTTTATGAAACACATTATTTTCCGCATACTGTACATTATTGTTTCTCCTCTATGCCCAGCCTTTCTGAAGCACGTAGATTTATACAAAGCTCATCATTTTGAAAAGCGAGGTGTGCTCTGATTGGCCAGCTATCCAGTGCGTTGTGACTGGCTGAATACCTCAAGCATGTGATGGAAATGTTACGCCCCTTACTATACTGTGATGCCTGTGTCCCGGGGCGCAGAGACAAAAACATTAAAATTCATTATAAACTAGACACTGCTCAAAACTCGCGTTTGCATCGTCAGTGGTAAGTTCTTTAAATATGTAAACATACTTACAGACTGTGAGTCAGAATAGCCGGCATTGTAGTCTTCTCTCCCAGGATCAGGAAACAGTTCTCCATAAAATGCACTGCACACATCTGTATATTTTGGTTAAACTGTTCTGGAACAGTGTTGTAAATACAACTTAACTACTGATTTCTAGTTGTGTCCTCATTTGGAAGAACAAACAAAGTAGTTTCGCTTTCACAAGGAAACACAACACGACATGGCAGCGGTGGCAACAGCAAGAATAAAAGTTACGCCTTCTTTCTTTGCGTGAATATTTGGGCGGCGTTATGCAAATCTTCCCATACAGTGACGTAGAGATGTGGGGGCGTATTTAAACGAGCCATTTTAGGTAGGCGTGGTTGATTTAACTTTTATAAAGAATATCTCTTTGGATTTGAGACTTTAGTCTTTGCAACTTTACAGATCTTCTTTATGCACCAAGAGCTTGTAACACTCCAAAGAGAAAGGAAAAATAGAAATCACATCATATGACCCCTTTAAAAGGGAATGCAGCATTTTTCCAGAGATGTTGAATGCTGCAGTTCCAGTAAATAAAGACAATAGCACGGTAGGCAAAGAGAGATCCCCTTCTTCCCAGAGTCGAGGGAGTTGTCACAAAATCTTGGTTGCTTCTGAGTATATGCACTTAATGACGTGTGATTTCCCACAATCAGCACCGCCTGACACGAAGTAAATAAAACTGCTCCGGATTATGACCACACACATGCTTCTGGCACCACTGGTGGACAGAAAATGGCTGCCTGCATCTCATTTAGACTCCTAAACATCTTCCTCACAAATTCAATAGTCATCTGTGGTGCCCCTATCTGTGCTTCGACTCCATCTCCATCTTCACAAAGAATCAGGTGTTCCGGGACATCATCTTGTTCATCCTCTTCTTCTGGATCGGCGTCTTCTTGTTCTGCAAAACACTCCAAGCAACCAACGTCAATTTAAGGCACAAAAGCAGTCCAAGCATTTTCAGATGATCCTACCTGCTGCAGCTGTTTAAATGCTTCATCCACTTTTTTTGCTGTGTTTTTATACTTCTGCAGGTGTGCTTTAACTATGCCGAAGACAGGCATCAGGACACCAGGGTGTGCTGGGAGTTCCACAAATGCTTTTTTGTAAAACTCCTGATACGTTGGATACTGCTGAGATTTCAGCTGTACATTGACGCGATACGTTAAGTTTCACAAGTGTTCCATAAAACTTCTCTGGTTGCTTCTCCTTCGAAAACCGAGCATACCTGATAATTGCAGCCTTAACCAACAGTTCTCTTCTGAATAAAGCACGTATCATTGAGCAGTCAGTGAAAATTCTTTCCTTTAGTTTGCCAAACAAATTCAACACAATACCCAACATTACACATCATTTTAAACTCCAGTGGTTGAGGTCCTGCTCTGTATTTATCCATTATACCTGACATTAAGACTTCCTCTGAATCAGGATCTTTGTTGTGTAGGACACTAAGGGGCAAACTCATCTTCAGGGCATCATCATTTGTTGGTATGTACACAACATGTCTTCATTGGTAAGCTGCATGTTTGTGCCACAGACTCCTGAGCACTCACTTGCCTGTTTGGAGTAGGCCTGCATTATGTGCTTCATTTCGACCTCTTCATTTACGTTGGTTTCATGAACACCCTTGATCACAGTTTTCAGGAAATCATTCATTTCAAGTGACAAGTTATCAAAGGAGGCCTGGGGATCATTTAGCAAATCCCACAATGGCTTGAGTTTCGTCCTGGTGTCGTTCATTGCTTTTTGAACAGCATCCTGTCTTGCCTTCTTTCTGTCTGAGCGATTTTGGTCTTCATTTTGATCTTCCTCAGAACGTTGTGGTCGTGGACAGGTGATGGTGGTGCTTGACATGGGTAGGTTAGGGAACCCATATCTACACAACACATTTCCTTTCTTGCAAGATTTGGAGTGCTTCCTGCTGTGAAGTTGAATTTCTGTGACAATTTTATGAAGCTTGGGATCAGTGGTAGAGTCCAGCAACTGGCAGGTTATGTAACGGTCAATAAAGTCACACACTACTTGGTCAGACTTATGGTGCGTTCCATTCGACCCCAATCCAACAGATAAATCAACCCCCCCAACAACCTAAAAAACTGGCCCTTCTTCTATGACTTCAGTCACTGGCCCTTCTTCTCTTATTCCCTCAGTCACTGGCCCTTCTCTTATGCCCTCAGTCACTGGCCCTTCTCTTATGCCCTCAGTCACTGGCCCTTCTCCTATGCCCTCGGTCTTCCCTTTTCCCTATGCCCTCAGTCACTGGCCCTTCTCCTATGCCCTCGGTCACTGGCCCTTCTTCTCCTATGCCCTCAGTCACTGGCCCTTCTCTTATGCCCTCAGTCACTGGCCCTTCTCTTATGCCCTCAGTCACTGGCCCTTCTTTTCCTATGCCCTCAGTCACTGGCCCTTCTCCTATGCCCTCGGTCACTGGCCCTTCTCCTATGCTCTCGGTCACTGGCCCTTCTCCTATGACTTCGGTCACTGGCCCTTCTTCCTATGCCCTCGGTCACTGGCCCTTCTCTTATGCCCTCAGTCACTGCCCTTCTCTTATGCCCTCAGTCACTGGCCCTTCTCCTATGCCTTCGGTCACTGGCCCTTCTTCCTATGACTTCGGTCACTGGCCCTTCTCCTATGCCCTCGGTCACTGGCCCTTCTCCTATGCCCTCGGTCACTGGCCCTTCTCTTATGCTCAGTCACTGGCCCTTCTCTTATGCCCAGTCACTGGCCCTTCTCTTATGACCCTCAGTCTCAGTCACTGCTTCTCCTATGACTTCGGTCACTGGCCCTTCTTCTATGACTTCAGTCACTGGCCCTTCTTCTCTTATTCCCTCAGTCACTGGCCCTTCTCTTATGCCCTCAGTCACTGGCCCTTCTTTTCCTATGCCCTCAGTCACTGGCCCTTCTTCTGCCTATGCCCTCTCTTATGCCCTCAGTCACTGGCCCTTCTCCTATGCCCTCAGTCACTGGCCCTTCTTCTCCTATGCCCTCAGTCACTGGCCCTTCTTCTATCCCTATGGCCCTTCTCCTATGTCACTGGCCCTTCTCCTATGCCCCTCGGTCACTGGCCCGTCTTCTATGACTTCTTCTTCTCCTATGCCCTCAGTCACTGGCCCTTCTTCTCCTATGCCCTCAGTCACTGGCCCTTCTTCTCCTATGCCCTCAGTCACTGGCCGTTCTCCTATGACTTCGGTCGCTGGCCCTTCCATCAGATCTAGCATTCCTCCTACCAGGCGAAAAAAAAACGTGTGGCAACTTAAATTGTAGATTTCCTCCAGGAGGAATCTGCCAAGGAGGAGGAACGAGAGAAACGATTTACTGACTTTAACGAGAGGTTTTTAAATCTCTTTGAGTCTTTTTTGAAAAAATAAGATCCTGTCTCTAAGGCATTCTTCTCTTCCTATATCTGTTTTTACATTTTGTTTACGTTGTAATATTTATTGAGGTTTTTACACAAACATACACACAAATGTTTATTGATTCATTTATTTATGGAGAGCTGTATGTAGCTGTTAATTTATTCTTGTTTATGAAAATCTATTCACATGTACAAATGATTACTTCATGTTATGCAGTAACATTCAGATTGAGTATGTACAACAATTAACATTAAATAAAAATTTCATTTGTTCACAGATTTATTTATCCAATCTTCTATATTAAAATAAAAACAAAATTCAATATTATCTAAAAGTTGTTTATGAGAACTAAATATCAGAATTTATCAGAACTAGAAATTAACCAACTATATTAATTTTTTTTAGTCTATTTAAATAAATAAATTATGGTAAATCTAATTCTCATCCCTTAGTCATAGTCATGGTATGTCAAGACAATGTGTCTTTGCACAGGAGCTGAAACCAAGGCTGCAAGCTCATCTCTTGTGGCTGATCCTCTACTTTCTGCCACATGATGTGATGGTCTAGTAGGCTCCATCAGCTCATCCACAATATCTCCAACTCCAAGGCAGATGTTATGCAGCATTGTACAGGCAACTACCACTTTTGGGACAACCAACTGATCCAGAGGAAGAGCCTGAAGAAAGATGGCTCTCCACTGACACTTCATCCTGCCAAAAGATGTCTCAATAATGCACCTTGCCCCTGGAATGGTGTCTATTGAACCGGGCCTGCACTGGTCCCTGGTGTGGTTCCCTGTAAGGTGTTATAATTCTGATGGGATTGTCAATGCAGGAATATCTACCATCACCTAACAAAAAGTGTCCACGGGGTGGGTATGCCGCAAGCTGGTAAACTAGGCTGCACCGCAGGACTCGGGCATCATGTATTGATCCAGGGTATCCACAGAACACATCAATAAACCTGCCAGTGTGGTCACAGATTGCTTGCAATACAACAGAATGAAAACAGTTGGCATCTCTCACTGGGGCTTTTATGTGTATATGGCAACCATCTATATCGCCCAAAGCCCCCAGGAAAGCATTGTGATTTGCCAACCTGGCAAAACCTTCACTTACTGCCTTCCTTGCATCTTCTGTTGATGGGAGTTTTATTATATTGCCTCTGTGGTGCAGGAGGGACCCAAGTACCTCTCTTACTGAGCGGAAGACTGTGGTCTTTGGTATAGAGAATGCCCGGCAGACAACTCTGTAGGAGGTACCGCAAGCCAACCAGAATATGAATACCAGCACCTTTATGGTTTGCCCCCAACCATGGTGTCGATCCTCATGAAGCATGCTCAGGAGTGCATTCAGGGATTCACGACTAAGGTGATAATCAGGTCTGGTGTCATTTTCTTCATCAAAAAACAGACCAAGCACTGGTACAATAGGGTTCATTTGAATGTAGGCTGCGGGATTTACATCCTACAAAATTAGATGCAGGGCCACACATTAATCAACTTTAATAAACTTGTGACATCATTCATTCTATTCAGAGTTACTGATATAAATGTACATGGTTATATGCATATGTTTATTAACTGGGCTATATTGTTTAAAAAAATTAGAGATATAGTGCAAGAAACCATATGAAAAGTGGGTTTATGTTAAATTATATAATTATAAACCATATAAAAAGTGGATTTGTTAAATTATTATCAATTAAAAGTGGATTTGTTAAATTATTATCAATTAATAATTAAATAATAATAATTTAACATAAACCCACTTCTTATATGGTTTCTGGCAATAAAACAATTATTTTTTCACTGTGCTTAACTAGCAAGTTACAAATCTGTCCAGGTGGTGGAGCTCAGCTAGCTGCTTAACTCACTCGCTCTAATGTATTGGCCAGAAGCAGTCTCTTTAGAAGTCGCCGTCTTTGTTCATATTCATTACGAATTGTAAAAAGGTATGATAATGTAAAAGCGACTAGAAGCAGATGAGGCTCTGCCATTTTTCTTTATTTTACTTTGTTTACCTCATTGTTTATTATAAGGCTGTGCGTGGGAAGAAGGTGCACGAGACTGCTATGCAATTATATGACCATTTATTAAAAACACATATTTCAATTCAATTTATTAAAAACACAGGCTTCAATTCTGTTAATAGTCAAGTAATAGCAGCAATAGTCAATTAAAGTGTATAATAAACATATGTTTTTCATTACATAATACTCAAATGTTGTTGTTTTTTTATTGTATAGTGTACATATTTTAAATGTGATTGTAAATAAAAATTTATTTTTATAAATAAATTTTTAAACTCAACTCGAAAAAGAGGAATTTTAATAAAATATCAAACCACAAAAACATAAGAATAATAAAAAATCAGATGAGTAAACACATCATCCACACAAACGTAGCAATTCTGAGCACCACGATCCTGAAAAAGAGGAATTTTAATTAAATTTTTAATAAAAAATTAATCTGCTGGTCATGTAATTCAGGTCAGTGAAAGTTAACATAACTGCAGTTCCATCACCAGTTGGATGTGGGAAACCTTCAGCGGTTCTGCAATTTGAATCTTCCAGATCCATCTCTGAACACAGCAAAGCACTCTGAAGAAACAATAAGCAGTGCATGGCTGACATCTGTAGAGAGACACTGAAGTCTTTCATCAAGAGGAATCCACCATCCTTCCATTTCAGGAGTTCCTCTGTCTCTCAGATATCCCATCAACACTTCTGACTTTTTGACACTGTAGTTGTGGTTAGAAGTTGTGATGCTCACAGGTACTTCACCCATGCTTAGAAGATCCTGTCAGAATCTTCCTTCAGCATTAAGCTGCATTTTAATGCTGACATACAAAGCATAGCCCTCCTCTAGCACTCTGCAAGGAATGTCAGAGCTACACATGTGCACTGATGATTTCTCAAGAAAACATCATATCTTGTATCACTCTGGCAATGAGATGCCTGCACAGATAAAATTCTAGGTGTGTAATTGCCACCATCTCCCTGCTGTCTATCAGAATACTGAGCAACACCTTTACCGTCACTTCCCTGTCCTGCCAGGTCTACCTTTATCCAAATAACTTTTTGAGCCTGGGATCTCCTTCCTTTCGGAGGCATCCTTCAAAAGAACAAAATACAAAATATGAGAAAATAAACCAAAGACATGACATAAAATAATCCATGACATATATGACCATATATAACCATTAATTAGAGAGACAACTTGGTCAAAGAGTTGGGAATTCTCCAACCCCACTAGCACATAGAGATTGTGTAAATGAGATGCTCTCTCTGCAGAGATGCTCTGAAAACACCATCACATGCTGCATATTTGTAAACAAAGCAGTGCTTAATTTTCAAACACACTCCACATTAGAGTTAGTTAATTTAGTTAAATTAGAGCCTTTTACAATTTTATGATCATACGCAACCCTTTTTGTAGCTAAATGAGATTAAGTGACCCAAGTTAAACATCCTAATCATCTGTTCTGTTTGGTTTTCAAAAATAAGCAAAGGAGGAGGATGAGGGAAAAAAAGACTTTTGTCCACCCTCATCCACGCCCCTAAGCACGCTCCAGTGTTGGCTGCAGTTCCCACATCTAGCCCAAGGAAGGCACGAATCCCCAAGTCAAACCCAGGGAGGACAACTGCTCCTACGTCAGGCCCATGGAGGGCCTTAGAAGCCAAAATTTCCCCCAAGGATATTTTTTTTGGGAGGAGGGCTGGGCCGGGCCAGGCCAAGTGCCAAGGCCAGGGCCATGGAGGCCACTCCACCATAGCCTCCTGAACTGTCTGTTCCGCCATGGCTTCCTAGTCTGCCAGCTCCGCCATTGCACCCTGAACTGCCTGATCTGCAATGTGTCCCTGAACTGTCTGCTCCGCCATGGCCCCCCGAGCTGCCTGCTCCGCCATGGCTTCCTAGTTTGCGTAATCCACCATGGCACCCTGACCTGCCATGAGTCCCAGAACGTAATGTCATGCCCATGGACTGTTTTGTGTTTGTTTTCCTCCCCCACATGCCCCATTGTGCTCCCTATGACACAGTTTCTCCCCCATGTTGAATTTTTATTTATTTCAGGTGTTCCTCGTTCTGTTCCTTGTCTTGTCATGTATATAAAGTGTGTTCTGCCCCTTGTTTCCTGTCTGATATTGTTTGCCAAAACCACCTGAAAACTTAGTAAAACCATACAAAAATTAATCAAAAAACACCTGAAAATCCAGTAAAACCAACAGGAACCCATCCAAAACCACAAAAAACCTACCAAAACTCACTTAAAATTAAAAAAAAAAAAAAAAAAAAAAAAAAAAAAAAAAAAAAAATTACATTTCACATTTGAACACCAATTGACATACATTGTTTATAAATACACTCATTTCATCACGATTGCACTCATTTGCAACAAACCCTTGCTGTAAATTACACAAACTTCATCAATACTACACCGTTAAACACACTCTCAGTAAAAAATATTTTATTTCACATTAACACAGATTGACATACATTTCATAAATAAATACACTCATTTCATCACATTTACACTCATTTGCTGCAAACGCTCACTTTAAAAGATACTAACTTCATCAATACTACACTCTGTTAAACACGCTCACTTAAAAAAAAAATTTCCAATTTACACATCCGATTTGTAAATGCACTCATTTCATCACAATTACACTCTTTTGCAGCAAACACTCGCTTTAAAACACACAAACTTCAACACTATACTCTGTTAAATACATGCTCACTAAAAATTTTCTTTTTACATTTAAACACAGATTGAAATACATTTCATATATAAATACACTCATTTCATAACATTTACACTCATTTGCTGCAAAAACTCGCTTTAAAATACACTAACTTCATCAATACTACACTCTGGTAAACACGCTCACTTAAAAAATATTTCACATTTGAACACCGAATGACATATACAGGGTTTCCGCGGGTCTTAAAAAGTCTTAAATTTAGTTGTATCAAATTTAAGGCCTTAAAAGTCTTAAATTGTACAAGATTGTCTTAATTATGATTTCAAGAGGTCTCAAATTTGGCGACAAAAAAACTGAATTGCGATATGGCTGAATGCGATGATTAAACTTCAGAAGGCTAAAGTTATGATTTCATTGAATAAACATGAGCGCTGCAAGTCCAAAGTCTGGTGCTGAGCTGCTTTGTGTACAGATGCTACCAGGGAAACAGTTATATTTCTACCAAACGCTCCACCTGCTGGCTGAATGAATGAGCAATTTCAATAAAACTGTTGTTTTGTTCAGAGTTCAGACCAATGCGAAAATCGACCCATGTTTTTACCCTGCAAACACGCAGAGCTTTAAATGTGAACTGGTGGATCAATAAGAAGACAATGTATTATCAAAATCTAAAAAGTATAGGGGTATGCGATGTGGTCTGCGTAATCCGCATTCATTACGTGATGAAGTCTTGCAGGTTAGACTAGTGCGCGTGTTCATTTATAGTGCGTTCTTTCACTGCATGAATCAGTCTAGTAAAATGCATTTAGAATTATCACATACTTCAAGATATGAGGCAAAATGTATATATTTATATAATTTCATCTAGTTAATATCACACGAAGAGTGCTGTTTTTTCCTCCAAAAGTCAGCATGATTACAAATGTGATATTGATTTTATACAACAGTTCAGTAAACAAGTTAATTTTAAGAGACTTACGTTTTAGACACCACAAAAACCATTCCATACACATCCAAATCAACAAAAATCATTCCAAACACAGCCACAGCGCTGTTTTGCGTCTCTGAGCAATATGAAGGTGTACCTTTTCATTTTTAAAATAATTTCAAATGTCAGTTTTCAATGTTTTATGTTTAAAATATCAATTATTTATGTATTAAAAGTTAACAGCTGCAATAAGCAGTGTGTAAATGCATCTAAATGACACTTCTAATGCTGCTTCTGTGTTCCCTCTGCATTGCAAAGATAAATTTTGTTAATACTGATTTCATTTGCTTGGTAAAAGCCCAAATGCAAGAATCTGACTCAAAAGATGGTGCACACTTTTAGAAAAAATGGGTTAAAGGTAAAAACGGCCATAAAACTTGTTGGAAATGATTAATTTCTATTATTGCTGTGAACTTACCACACAGAAGATGAAAAATATAAAAAAAAATTCAGGAGCTAGCTGTTAGCACAATTACAGATAAGATATTAGCACAATAACATACTCTATAGCAAAATATCATATTTTATTGATAATAAATGTTTAAAATAATATAATAATGAATACTTTTGACTTAAAAATGTTTTAAAGGCTGAAATGTAAAGTTTAGCATTTTATAAAACTTTTATAAATGTTCTGTAAAAACTTGTATCTGAACTGTAAATTATGCTTTTTACAGTAATTTTACAGTTTAATATGGTACTATAGACATTGCCCTACCCCACTCATATGGCATTAGTTTTATTTGTGCAGGTCTTAAAAAGGTCTTAAATTTGAGCTTAAAAATCCTGCAGAAACCCTGCATACATTTTATATATAAATACACATATATAAATACACCAATTTCATCACATTTACAGTCATTTGCTGCAAATACTTGCTTTAAAATACACTAACTTAAAGGGTTAATTAACCCAAAAATTTAAATTAGGCTGTTTTACTC
Source organism: Cyprinus carpio (assembly GCF_018340385.1). Lineage (NCBI taxonomy): Eukaryota > Metazoa > Chordata > Actinopteri > Cypriniformes > Cyprinidae > Cyprinus > Cyprinus carpio. The sequence continues at coordinate 46,906,906 of NC_056599.1, forward strand.
ACCCCCGAGGCATCCTAGGTGTATATGACTTTCTTCTTTCAGACGCATCTAGTCTGAGTTATTTTAAAAATTGTCTTTGATCTTTCAAGCTCTATCATTACAGTCAGTGGGTGTTGCATTGCTTCAGTCCAAAAGATGTGAAATAAAAAGCACCCTTCCATAAATAAGTGAAATACACAAATCAAGCAGTTCCAACAGCATGACCCTGTAGCGAATCGATGTGTTTTTGTAAGAAAAATATCCACATTCAAAACATAATAATCACTTTAATCTAGCTTGCGCCAACAGTTGTAAATCAAGCAGTTCCAGGAGCATGACGTATGAGGTCAGCTTTGCACATGCGCCACTCAGAAGTGATGAACGCGAAAGCGCAGGGGAGAGATCAAAAGAAAAAAAACACTCACTAATTAGAAGTAAAGAAAAATGTCAGAGGATTTCTATATAAACTAAACTAATATATAATCAATGATATTAACTTGATTGATTTTGATTAATGGAATTTGAACACATGCTTTCAAGAAAAGCAAGAAAGCAAGCAAGAAAAGTCCGCTCCACAGATCACAATGCAACACAATTGTGACATCATCGCAGATCAAATTTAATCTATTGTAATGGTGGCCCTAATGACAGTTTGAAAAAGATTATTTACATTAAGTTTCGGCGCCAGACAGGATTTGGCCTGTCACCATATACATTTCAAAATAAAGAGATCGCTCAGGGAAATTGTAAACCACAGTTACAACATGTCAAAATTTGCTTGCACATGACAGTGGTTTGTAAGTACATTTACTTATATAAAATGAAAAATTAAAAGAGCAAATCACTATAAAAAATCAAATTCTAATCATTTAAAATAAGCACTACCTAGAGAATACTTTTGATTTTGATTAATGGAATTTGAACACATGCTTTCAAGAAAACCCTGTTTTGATTGTTTAATATTGTATACTGTGAAACTGTAAAACTGCAATATTTTCTGAGACAATTATCATGCCGTGAAAATCTCATACCGTTACAACCCTAGTAGACACCATACATGCTGTTGTTTTGATGCAGATCTATGACTTCACCCCCAACATTTCCTTTGTCCTCTTATTGGCTGTTGGTCGTCACCTGTGTCATTTCCAGTCAAAACACATTTAACATTGCAGGACTGTGAGTCGCCAACAGGTCCAGGTGCCAAATATCTCATGGTTATTGGCGATGCACTGACGCTTCTCCCAGATTACAATTTTCATAAAAAACACTACGTGATTGTTAATCACATGAACAAGCACAGATTTGTCAGTGATTTCCATAAGAGAGTGAAAACTGGGGCTAAAATTGTGCAGTGTGAACCCAGCATTAGAGTATACCAGGGATAGTTAACTTCAATGTAGCTTGTTTAGGTGTGTTTGATTAGGGTTGGAGCTAAACTCTGCAGGGTCAGCAGGGCTGTGTTCCACTCCACTTTTAGACACGCACTCACAAACTTCCCTAAGCACTTCCCCTTGGGGGTATCCCCGCTGCCATTTTGAAGTGCGTTCCACTACGTGAAGTTTATATGGACAGACCGTTGACGCCTCGATTTTGACCGAGGGAGCGAGTCTGCTTCAGTCCACTCCACAGACCACAATGCAACACGATTGTGACATCATCACAGATTGTGTTTAATCTATTGTAATGGTGGCCCTGATGACAGTTCGAAGAAGATTATTTACATTAAGTTGCGGGCACCAGACAGGATTTGGCCTGTCACCATATACATTTCAAAATAAAGAGATAGCAAATTAAAAAAAAAAAAACATATAAAGCGCAAGGTTCACACACAAAAAAACAATTTCAAACAACAAGGTATTCAATACAAGTGTAAATGATTAAAGGGGTCATATGATGCGATTAAAATTTTTCCTTTCTCTTTGGAGTGTTACAAGCTCTTGGTGCATAAAAAATATATTTTTTATAAAAGTTAAGACTTGTCCACGCCCTCCTAATACAGCTCGTTTAAACATGCCCCCACATATCTACATCATTGTGTGGGAAGATTTGCATAACACCGCCCAGATGTTTATGCAAAGAAAGAAGGCGTAACTTTTATTCTCGCTGTAGTCTTGATGTTGCCTACTTTGTTTAGTCTTCCTAAAGAGGATGATATCCGCTTCGTCATGCCTAGAGCTGATCGGTGCTGGTCGCTGAGGTCAGTTAGACCCAATAAAGTTGACCTGGGCCCATATTCACAAAACATCTTAAGGATAAAAGTAGCTCATAACTTGCCGATTTAGGAGAAAATCATAAAAAAATTATTGACGTGTCAGTCCTAAATTTAGGACTCCTCTAAGAGTATTTCACAAAGCGTTTTAGCACTAAAACTAGCTCCTAAATCTGTGAAATGTTAGTAGCAGTAAAGAGCACTCCTAAGTCACTAAGACCAAATCTGAAATATCCTAAAATGGCTGTTGCCACCAATCTACCTCGGAATATAAACATTTTAGAAACATTTGACGATAATGAACTTTTAAAAAGGTATCAGCTTTGGTTTGGAGGTTATCCTTTTTTGCGTGCGCTTGAGCGCTTATCAGGCTATGTAGGCAATTAAAGGCTCATTATTATGATTTAAATGGTTTATTAATAAAAGTGTGACTAAAAGTCAAATAATGCTTAAAATGACCAGAAAAATCTTTAGTCGAGGGCAGTCCTAATGCATATTGACTAATTGTTTACAAGAAGCATATAAGGCTGACAATTAGCCGAATATATAGCCTACTTGTTGAATTAGTGACACTTAGCCTGCATTTTAAAATCTTTATTTGAATATGGCAACAAACATTTTTATTTGAAAACTTTTATTTGAATTTGGCAACATAATATTGTGCTCTACAATATTTCTATGAATAAATCTGACAGGGACTATCAGCCAATCACTGTGTGCATAGTTAGAAAGTATGCTGACATCATCCATAACAATGGTCAACGCCGCCCTTACTCTTAGTTTAAGATTTCTGTCTATCCATTAGTAAAAGTTTGTCTCAGCAGCTTTGTGAATAGGTTTTAAGAGAAAACTCTTAGCTAAAAACTTTTATTGCTATTTAGAAGAACTCTTAGTGGTAAGATAAATTTTTTTGTGAATATAGGCCCAGATATCAACTCTCCTTGACACCCTCACCGTCCAATACGCGCAGTGCCACGCCGCTGCCTCACACTGAAAATGAATGACTTCCGGCCACTTTGACGCTCTCGACAGCAGTGGTGTGAATGCACGGTGACTCCAAGTCCAAAATTGAGGACCTCAGCTCTAATGGTGCCGCACGTTTTCAATATAGAATCCTGCTGAATATACACCAGAGTCTCCTGGGGGCCATTATTCGTATGTCGCTAACTCAGCTGGATTTTACTGTTGACAGTTTGGCATGATCTTGGATTGTTTGGTTCTTCGAAGCTCACCCCGGAGTTGCTGTCATAGAAACAGGTCCGTAAACTTAAACCTGCTCGGGAGCAGGCTTTTTTCATGTAAACAGGATTAGATCGCATCTGTCCCAACTACGGTTACTTTATTACAAGGGTACCCAGGTAAAACAACTACAAATAATTTATAAAAATTAATTTGAAAATAATACATTAATAGACAGCCAGGTTTATTTATTGAAATATGTATTCGTCATGAAAAAATTACTTCATAACTGTGTGTGAGTCTTTCACACATGCTCTACCGATAATGTAGAGTCCTGCATTAATTTGAAAGATGACTGCTATTATGGGAGAGGCTTGATGGAGCTCTTGGGGTTTAGCAAACTGATATAACAAGGCAGTAAACAAAGACACAGCCAAACACCCAAGCCAAGTAGTACAGCAATATTTGCACATAAACAGTATATTCACTATATAAAAAATTTTGATGCAACATCTGCCATATGCAAAAACACAGATTTGACTTATTCAGTACCGAACCACACTGAATTAAATCAACTAAATCAAAAACTTAACTCATAAAATGTCAAAAACACGTCGGACAACACATTTACTGTAATTCTTACAAAACTGAAATTATGCCCTGCTTCACATAAAAATTTCTAAAAGAATTTCCACTATGGTTCATCTACATTTCACATATATTTATTGCATAACATATTATTTTTAGTTAAATCAACTTCAGCAAAGCGAGCAAAATCAACCACATCTAATCCGACTTAACAAAATTATGCATCACTTTTGTTTTTGCCCCCATTTTTCATTAGCTGAACTCAAAGATCTAAGACTTTTTCTATGTACACAAAAGGCCTATCTATGTTCACAAATCTGTGTTAGTGAGCACTTCTCCTTTTGCTGAGATAATCCATCCACCTCACAGGCATGCTGAATGCAGGAATGTCCACCAGAACTGTTGCCCGTGAATTAAATGTTCATTTCTCTACCATAAGCAATCTCCAAAGGAGTTTCAGAGAATTTGGCAGTACATCCAACCGGCCTCACAACCACAGACCACGTGTCACCACACCAGCCCAGTACCTCCACATCCAGCATCTTCACCTCCAAGATCGTCTGAGACCAGCCACCCAGAGAGCTGCTGTAACAATCGGTTTGCATAACCAAAGAATTTCTGCACAAACTGTCAGAAGAACTGTCTCAGGGAAGCTCATCTGCATGCTCGTTGTCCTCATCAGGGTCTCAACCTGACTGTAGTTCGTCGTAACCGACTTGAGTGGGCAAATGCTCACATTCGATGGCGTCTGGCACCTTGGGAGAGGTGTTCTCTTCACGGATGAGTCCCGGTTTTCACTGTACAGGGCAGATGGCAGACAGCAAGTATTACGTCATGTAAAATAAACACAGTTTCAGCTGATGTCAATGTTGTGGACTGAGTGGCCCATGGTGGCAGTGGGGTTAAGGTATGGGCAGGTGTATGTTATGGACAATGAACACAGGTGCATTTTATTGATGGCAATTTGAATGCACAGAGATACCGTGACAAGATCCTGAGGCCCATTGTTGTGCCATTCATCCACTACCATCACCTCATGTTGCAGCATGATAATGCACGGCCCCATGTTGCAAGGATCTGTACACAATTCCTGGAAACTGAAAACATCCCAGTTCTTGCATGGCCAGCATACTCACAGGACATGTCACCCATTGAGTATGTTTGGAATGCTCTGGATCAAAGTATACGACAGCGTTCCTGTTCCTGCCAATATCCAGCAACTTCACACAGCCATTGAAGAGGAGTGGACCACCAACAGGCCACAGGCAACAACCTGATCAACTCTATGAGAAGGAGATGTGTGGCACTGCGTGAGACAAATGGTGGTCACACCAGATACTGACTGGTTTTCGGACCCCCCAATACAGTAAAACTTCGCACATTTTTACAGAGTGGCCTTTTATTGTGGCCAGCCTAAGGCACACCTGTGCAATAATCATGCTGTCTAATCAGCATCTTGATATGCCACACCTGTGAGGTGGATGGATTATCTCGGCAAAGGAGAAGTGCTCACTAACACAGATTTAGACTGATTTGTGATCAATATTTGAGAGAAATAGGCCTTTTGTGTACATAGAAAAAGTCTTAGATCTTTGAGTTCAGCTCATGAAAAATGGGGGCAAAAACAAAAGTGTTGTGTTAAGAATTTTGTTCAGTATAGTTTGTCATTCTATCGTACTGTTTTATTGTTGTTGTGCTTTTAACTAAGAATAACAATGAATCCATCTTTTGTTTTAGTCTTAAAAAGTGAAAGGTTTGTAGATGTAAGCAAAACAGACAATTATCTTTTGTGTGACAACACAATCAATCATTTAAAATGTGACAACAGTATTGCGAATTCAAAAGTGAAAGCGAAAGTTGGGTTGAATGTTAAACTGTAGTGTAAAAAAATAAATTAATTTGAGACCAAATGATGTGCTCATGCAACCAACTGAGAAAGTTAGTCGTAAAAGAGCGACCAGTGGGAAGAATTAGTCTGGAGCCCCTGGTCTTCACTTCTGAGCTTCCTACACATCATAACATTACTACATGATTCCTGTCTGAGAAACTCCTTCCACACTGATGATATAAAACAGTTCTCTCAAATGAATCCCATTGTTCAAGTTTGTGTTTAATAAATGCAGTGTAATTTTTTCATGTGCCTTTTAAGGTTTCCTTTTTGAGTAAATATTTTTCCACACTGTTGGCAGGTGAAGGGACTCTTTCCAGTGTGAACGCTAATGTGGGCTTTAAGGCTTTCATGTAGATCGAAACTCTCTCCACACTGAGAGCATGTATAAAGCTTTTCTCTAGTGTGAATTGTCATGTGCCTGTTAAGAGTTCCTATTCGATTAAAACTTTTTCCACACTGATGGCACAAGTAATGCTTTTCTCCAGTGTGAATTCTCATGTGTTTGTTAAGGCTTCCTTTTCGGCTGAAACTTTTTCCACACTGATGACACATTTTATGCTTTTCTCCAGTGTGTATTCTCATGTGTCTATTAAGGAATCCTTCATGAATGAAGCTTATTCCACACTGTTGGCAGATAAAAGGACTCTCTCCAGTGTGAATTTTCATGTGAACTTTAAGGTTTCCCTGATTATAGAAACTCTTTCCACACTGAAGACAAGAGTATGGTTTCTCTCCAGTGTGAACTCTCATGTGCACTTTAAGGCTTCCATTATGATCGAAACACTTTCCACAGTCAGGGCAGCTGTAAGGCTTGTTTCCAGGGTGAATTTTCATGTGCCTGTAAAGGTTTCCTTCATGAGAGAAACTGACTCCACACTGTTGGCAGGTGTAAGGCTTCTCTCCAGTGGGAACTCTCATGTGCACTTTAAGGTTTCCGTGTTCACTGAAACTCTTTTCACAGTGAAAAGGGGTGAAATAACTTTCAGTTCCTGTTTTATGGGCCGTTTTCTGTGAGAAAGTCTCTTTAATCTCTGGCCAACTGAAAGATTCTTCTCCGGTTTTAAAATCATGATGAGTCTCACATTGTTCTTTCTCTTCCGTTTCATTTGGTACTATGTGCTCCTCTTTCAGTGGCAATAAAACTTAACCCAGTTTAATAACACAAAGAAACAGACATCAAAACATTATTATAAAATGGATAGTTCCGGTTCTGATTCTGATTGGTTGAGCTGTATTCAAAGCTTTTATAAAGTCGTGACATTTGTCAGTATGGTAACCCATATTCGAAATTGGGTGCTCTGCATTTAACCCATCCAAGTGCACACACACAGCAGTGAGAATTGAAAACACACCGTGAACACACACCCGGAGCAGTGGGCAGCTATATATCAGCGCCCGGGGGAGCAACTGGGGGTTCAGTGCCTTGCTCAGGGCACTTCAGCCATGGGTACTGAGGGTGGAAGATGAAGAGAGCACTGTTCATACACTCCCAAACCCACCTACAACTCCTGCCACAGCACCCAAGACTCGAACCGGCAACCTTCTGGTTACAAGTCCAATTCTCTAACCATTAGGCCACAGCTGCCCCAGCTTGGTTGGTTGAGCTGTATTCAAAGCTTTTATAAATTACACTACAAACATACACCATTATTTACTTCTGTGTGTTGCTCAGCAACCACTTTGTTCCAACCACATCTGATTCTGAGGAACTGAGGAAGAATTATGATCTTATTAAAGGGGTCATATGATGTTGCTAAAAAGAACATTATTTTGTGTAACAAAATGTTTATGTGGAAAGTGAGTTTTTTGAACCTTTAACCGCATACTGTACATTATTGTTTCTCCTCTATGACCCGCCTCTCTGAAACACGCTATCCAGTGCGTTGTGATTGGCCGAATACCAAAAGCGTGGAAATGTTACACCCCTTGCCATACTGTGATGCATGTCCTGGTCAGAACTGTTTTTATACAGTCAATGGTCAAAACACTACAGCAGTAGTTACAGTGCTACAAGACAAAAATAGTAAAACCCATTAAAAACGAACCATTTGTTGCATCCAGTGGGGACATAATTATGGATTATACTGTGTTTTTATGCATTGCGTTGCGTAAACATAAAACCATGTCTGCATTTGTGATCAGAAAAGCGACAAACAACAAGTGCTACTCTACACCAGCGGTTCTCAATTCCAGTCCTCGCACCCCCCACAGAGGATCAGCAAACAGTCCTCCATAAAATGTGCTGCACACAGATAATCAGCTCTTCTTTTGGTAGAGTGACTCCAGCATGAACTGTGTTCCATTGACAGCGGTCCCTAACAGGAGCGTCATTTCTCCCTACTCCCTGAGGAATTCAGGAGGACACAGGCTGAATATTAAAATGTGCTGCACACATCTGAATATTTGGGTGATGTCTGGAACAGTGTTGTAAATACAACTTAACCATGATTTCTAGTTGTGTCCTCTTTTTGGCAGGCCAGCCAAACAAAATATTTTCACTTTCACAACCGAAATGCACATCCGCGACTACACCACATGGCGTCGGCTGCGTATACAGCAAGGCATCAAAGGTTTAGCGCTTTCTTTCTCTGCCATGAAAATCATTGTGCGGTGTTTATTGGGCAAATCTTCCCACACAGTGCGTAGACAATGTGGGGTGTGTTTTAATGAAGGCGTTTTTTTAGGGGGGCGTGGGTTGAGCCTTAACCTTGTACACCAGAATATCTCTTTTGGGGTTTGGAGGACTTTAGGCTTTGCAACTTTACCGATCTTCTTTATGTACCATAGAGCTTGGTACACACTCCAAAGAGAAAGGAAACCAATTAAAGTCACATCATGATCACCCCTTTAATGTCATTTTACTTGTCTGTGTTTAATTTTGTGAAACAGGTTGTAAATACAACCTAAACCACTGATTTTAGGGTTGAATTTTCATGTGCCTGTAAAGGTTCCTTCATGAAGAAACTGGACTCCACACTGTTGGCAGGTGTTAAAGGTTCCCCTCCACTGTGTGAACTCTCCATGTGCACTTTAAGGTTTCCATGTTCATGAAAAAAACTCTTTTCACAGTGAAAAAGGGCGTGAAATAACTTTCAGTTCCTGTTGTTTATGAGCTGTTTTCTGTGAGAAAGTTTCTTTAATTCTGTGGCCAACTGAAAGATTCTTCTCCGGTTTTAAAATCCACGATGAGTCTCATATTGTCTTTCTCTTTCTTTCTCTTCCTTCCGTTTCATTTCGGTACTATGCACGCCTCTGTTCAGCGGCTCTTTGAGGTCCTATGGTGGAAAAAAAGGTAATTAAATGAAAGTTAGCTCGCAGTTAAACAGCAACAGAGAAACACCAGAATTCAAAAACAGTATTATAAAAAAGGATAGTTACCAGTTTTCTGATTCCTGATTGAAAAGTCGTGACGGTTGTCAAAGTATGGTTAACCCATATTCGAAATGGTGCTCTCTGCTTTTAAAACCCACCAAGTGCACACACACAGCAGTGAGAATGAAACAACCACACCGTGAACACACAACCCGGAGCAGTGGGGCAGCTATCAATATCCAGCGCCCGGGGAGCAACTGGGGGTCAGTGCCTTTTCTCAAGGGCACTTCAGCCGATGGGTAATGAGGGTGGAAGAGAGCACTGTCATACACTCAAAACCCACCTAAAACTCCTTGCCAGCACCGAGACTCGAACATGCAACCTTCTGGTTACAAGTCCAAATCTCCTAACATTAGGCCACAGCTGCCCCCCAGACTTGGTCGTTGGTTGCCGGCTGTATGTCAAAGCTCTTGTAAATTACTCATAAAAATTTTACCCTTTATTTACCTTCTTGGGTGTTGACTCAGCAAACCACTTTTTGTTCCAAACACATTCTGATATTCTGGAGGAACTTAATTTTTGGAGGCAAGGAAATTATGTTTTTTTAAAGGGGGTCATATGATGTTGCTAAAAAAGGAACATTATTTTTGTTGTAACGAAATGTGTTTGTGTTGTGTGGAAGTGTTTTTTTTGAACCTTTTTAACCACATACTGTACATGTTTTGTTTCTCCTACTATGACCCGCCTCTCTGATGACACACACTATCCAGGGCGTTTGTGATTGTCCCCGAATTACCAAAAGGCGTGGAAATGTTACACCCCTTGCCTACTGTGAGGCATGTCCTGGTCAGAACGTGGTTGTATTATACGTCAATGGTCAAACACTACACGCCGTAGTTACAAGCGCCTACAAGGGGAACAAAAAATAAGTAAAACCCATTACAAACGAGCCATTTGTTGCCTCCAGTGGGGAAAAAAATTGATGGATTATCGTGTTTTTATGCAGTTTGCGTGTGCGCTGCGTAAAAAATAAACGATGTCTGCAGTGTGGTCCAGAAAAACAACAAACAACAAGTGCTACTCTTACACCAGCGTTCTCAAAATTCCAGGCCTCGTAGCACCCCCAGCTCTGCATATTGCCCCAAGTCTCTCTGTTAACACTACCCTGATTCAGATAAATTCAGCTCGTTAGAATTGAGCTCCAGCATGCATTGAACTGTTGTTACCATTGACAGGTTCCCTTACACAGAGTTCCATTTCTCCCTACTCCCTGAGGAGCAGGAAACCAGTACCTCCATTTAAAATGTGACTGCACACATCTGATATTTTGGGGCGTTGAACTGTTTCTGGAAAACATGTGTTGTAAATACAACCTAAACCACTGATTGTCTAGTTGTTGTCCTACTTTTGATGAAGGACAAACAAACTATTTTCCTGTTACACAACCGAAACACACAGTGACTCCACAACATGGGCGGCGGCGCGTCAGTCCCCCCCCCGTCACAGCAAGAATCAAAGGTTGACGCTCTCTTTGTTCTCTGGCAGGAACATTTGGGCGGGTGTTATGAAAATCTGTCCCAAAACACAGGTGAAGGCGTACATGTGGGGGTGTGTTTAAACAAGGCGTGTTAAGGAGGGTGGTGGTTGAGCCTTAACTTTTTATAAAGAATACTCTCTTTGGGTTTGAGACTTTAGTCTTTTGCAACTTTACAGATACTTCTTTATGTCCCAAGAGCTTGTAACACTGCCCAAAGAGAAAGGGAAAAAATTTAAATCCACATCATTTATAACCCCTCTTTCATGTCCTTTTACTGTTCTGTGTTTTATTTTGTGAAAAAACTCGCTACAATTTATGGAATAAACCCTTTTATAAAAAACAAGAAAGCCCCGTAAAGGCTTATTGCTTTAAACCAACATGTATTGCCTAGACCAGTATATGTACTAATCTAACTTTAAGGAGGGTGATAGCATATTAATTTTAGGGAAACTTCATTATCATATTGTAAAACTATCTTTCTTTGTTAGGTGAACCCTCCACAAAAAACTTTCTGCGTCGCATATATTAAACCCTTTTATCAAAAACAAGAATAGTTTGGCCCAGGGACAATCTAGCCATTTTTGGTCTAAAATATCAGAAAAAAGGGGAATCTAATGAACTATTTACAGTTTTGCCACAGAAAATCACATCTTACGGATTTAAAGCCCATCATAATACATAAACTGTGGGCTTATGTTACTACTTTTGACATCGTGATTGTGGGCTACATCTATACTCTAGTGCTGTTAGATCCAGGGGTGTGAGGGTCACATCCATAGGCAGACTGTTATGGCTTGTTTGCGTATAAAAGACCAATCAATTAATTGGAAGATCGTTTGGGATTAACCCTTGTTTCTTTCTGTGCTTCACGAAACTGTATAATTCTTACTCCTTGTGTTTGGCTTCCCCTTTTAACTGTATAATTTGCCAATTACTGAAAAAGTTATTGCTAATAATGCTTTCGCTGCATTGATCTCTGAAAAGGAAGCTGAAGCATTATTTCATCTGCAAACCATACCATATACTTTAGGAAGTTACCCGCCTATAACGTGTGGCGAAGTCTGAGGAACAGAGTGGCACTGAGTTGAAAATTAAAAACAAGTCTTCTAATTTCGTTTAAAGGAAAAGACCGAGCAACATGATAATACCAATTACTTCATCCTGGATCATGGAAAGGGAGTGTTGGATTGATGGACACCTTTTCCACCTTCCAGTAATACTAGTACCGAACCTATAAGAATCTGGATTTAGCCACGCAGGATATATGGTATCAGAGTCCATGGATTTTAAGGGGACACCACGAGTCCATGTGTTGACAGGTATAAGCTACCTCTCCCCTTTATCTCTTTCTTCTTCCAGGGATGGACAACGGTACAGAATGCTGTTTGATAGATTGACCATGTCTATCATGTCAATGATAGGTAACTAGCGGTCTGGGTAGACAGTCCTGATAATATAAAAAAAATAACTCTATGCGGGACTGTAACAGTTAACTGGATGCCTCTATACTTTTTACTTAGTTCAGAAGTAATAAACAGTTACAAACACAATTTTTTTTCGCGGCAGCCAGGCCAGTCTCCTTTAGATTATAATTGTTATTTTACTGCTGTTATCGTCCTTTTCTTTATAAGTGTTTTGGTGAAATTATCATAGTGCTATTTTGCTGCTCATTTGGTTGTTTTTTGTGTTGAAAAAGAAAAAGAATCTAGGTAAACATTTATGTTCATATTTCTGATACTGTGCATCATACATTAATATTTACCAATTAAAAATAAAAATAATAATCACCATAAATAAGAAATAATCAAAAAAAAAAGAAAAAGAATCCATTATATTTTTCATTTTAGAAATGTCCATTGTAATTCACATCCATGGATAGGATCTCCTGTGTCAACCATTTTATAGTATCCTGGTGGGTGGATTTTGATTTCAATTTTTTAACTTAGTTAGCATTGTAATGTTGCTGTTTGAGCATAAACAAATATACTGCAGAGTTACAACGCTTGAAAGTTCACTTGCAAACAGAGAATATTGTCTTTTAAATTTATAGCAGTTTCATGCCTTACAATAACTACGGCTGATCATGGACTAAAACGAGTTACTCCACCCGGTTTGTGAACATTGATAAAGTGTTAGTGAAGGCGGATAGCACAAGTGCTCCTCTCTTGCGCACGCTCCACTTCCTTGAGTTCTCATATACAGCTTGTGAACCGTATTTGTTCTTAAATGTCTTAGTCTGCTTCTTTTTCAAAAATTATAAATTATTATATATTATTATGAAACAACTTTTAAATTTTATAAGTTGCTCCCTTTTTCACTTACTGTTAAAGGGATTTGTAATCCACCCAAAAAATTGAAAAAATTGTCAATTTATTAAAGGTTTTTCCGTAGAATTCAATCCCTTGTATTCAATTTCTCATAAGCTTAACTTTTGATTTGGCTTCTAAGAGGAGAAGAATTAATGACTATTTTTGTGTTGAAAGACTTTACATATAAAATGGCTAACCAAAATAAATGTTGGTAGCTGCCGTTTGAACTAACACTAATGGACTAAAAGGTGGCCAAAAAATGAAATGACTTTTGCTCCCCAAAAAAAAAACTCAAATATGCAAGACCTAAAAGTACTAAACATGTGGACATAAGGTGAAAGGATATTAAGCATTTTTTCATCTCAAGATAAAGACTAATACTAAATCAAAAAGAGCCGTGTCAAAATTACCACTGTTGTGTATATGAATTGGACAAGGAAAACTGAAAACACTTGCCAAGATAGTGTTGGACGAGTGTTCAGTGCTATCGGTTGCGCAGATAACCTTGTGGCCAAATCTGCCCATGCTTGCACATTCCACCAAGGAGCAGGTTGTGAAGGTTGAATTAGAGCAATAAGCACAGCCTGTAAATAAAGTATTGCAAATGCAAAGAACAGAAAGGGGAGATTATCAGAGTTGCACAAGAGGAAAAATTGTTGGTTGTGCATCTCCCTGGCGCAGCTTTGACCAGGAAACAGCAAGTTCCGTTGTGGTGTTTGACCCACAATTCAACCGCTCTTGAATTATGAAGCAATTTGTGCTCTAATGTAACAATAAAAAATATTAGAGGATTTATAACGGCAAAAAGTCATACTGTAAATTGCGCCTGAAGCAACTTGTGGTATGTACTTGCTTAGTGTTGTGTAAAATGTAAGTTTAAATTGCATTTTTTATTTACAGCCAGACAATCATGTGATGGTAAGCGTGTTCCCAGGTTCGTTGGGATCAAGAAACTCGCTTCCTCCTCTGTGAAAAGATCGGCCATCCGAATACATGAGTTTTAATCACTGCGTAATACGTGTTATGTTTACCATTTTTTTTTTTACGGTACATTATAAGAAACAATTAAATCCCGTGTTGAATCGGAGGGCCTTTTGTCTATATTCAGCACGCATTTAAAGCTACCCACAACAGCACTGGCAAAAAAGTAATGATTATGAATGTGTTGAGGAAAAAGAAACATTTTAAATAAGATTTTTTAATAAACTAGTTGCGGTCATCAGTCAAAGATGGAGTATTCCCAAAAATTGCCAGACGCCTGACTCGCCCTCTTTAATTAGAGAAACGACCCCTTATCAGATCGACTCCATAATTAGAGTGATATTTGTTTTTTGTTTTTTTTTATCTTGAATTGGTTTCGTTTAATAGAAAGGACATTCAAAATTCTATAGAAGTTTCTGCCTCATGTCTGTGAGACAAGCGAGTCCGGTTCTCATGAAATGTGTATCAATAGCACAATTTTTATTTTGTATTTTTATGTGCCATTTATATACACAGAACACTGATTTTAAGCGTGCATACGATGAGACACATGTTGAATGACTGCATTATAATATGCAGTTTTGCATGCATACAATACACCTTTTTTTGTTGTGCATATAACACATGCACCTACCCACAACCCTTAAACCTACCCAATTACATAGATGCACGCCGTTTTCTACATATAGATGGTACGCAAAATGAAACAAGAGGAAATTTGTGCCATCGAAAAACAGTCATGAGGACGGGTTTTGGCAAGTAAGCAGGTTAATTGCGGTTTTGCCCAACACCCCATTCACGGAGTGACTGCACGAAAACGGCCGAGGAAAGTGCCAGCTTGTGTATTTTCTCTCTATTTACAAAAGCAACAACCTTGTGTTTTTCTTCTGCACCACATATAGCAAAATCTTAATCTAAATGAACGCCAGGACGAGTGCACTGCAGTATAGCAACGACTGTCGCCTCCATGTGAAAGATCATGTGAGACACTTTGTCCTGTCCTCACTACATATCTGAGAACCAAGCTGTGGCACATGTGGGCATCAATTACACAGAGCCGCGCGTAAAATTGTATCTCCAGAGGCGGTGTTGATTTTGTCATATTGCCATTGGACGTTTGACTTAAACTGCCGAAATGCTTGTTCCGTGAATTCTAGGTGGACTATAAAAAACTTTGTCAACTGCCTGATCTAGTCTACTTGATTAATTTCTAAAAATTTAAAAAAAGTTTCACTTAACTTGTAATGAGATCAAAAACAACCCATGTAATTAATGTTTTACAAAAATATTTTTTTATACAACAAAATATAATCGTTTTTCTTGTGTTTAAGCTTGGCATTTTAATAAAGCATTCAAATGAGAATGAAACCCAAACTGTTTGTTCCTCAGGATCTTCTTGTTTGACTCGGAAAGGGTCTTCAATTCTTTCAACACCTTCACTTCTCCTCTTTAATAAACGCCATCCGTTCTAACAGTGTGGGCCAACACACAGAAGAAACTCCGGCATGGAGGATCCACACACATGTCCAATGGTTAAGATGAGAAATATTAAAAGATAATCCCATCACAACTACATCACTCGGGTGCGTCTCAATACAGCCTCCTATTTCAGTTATGTTCAGCACCACTGGTCAGGGGACACATACTGATGATAATTAATGGTTTCGTGGCGATACTCGGGTTTCAACTGACCAAGGACTGAAAGGACGAGTCTCACAGACCATAATTCTTTCCAATGAAAAAGAAACTTGCAATGATACTTTAAAATTATGCGCCGTTGCAATTGTTTTTAAAGATGCTCACGCACAAACTTTGTAGTTATTTATTTCTAAGGCCGTTTAGAAAAAACTGTTTGATTGAAGTGAACTATGGCCTACCCTGTCTTAACCAGAAAGGGACGTCTGTGGAAAACCAGGGACATAATTAGACACAAACACCACTATAAAAACAGCGCACAAGAAAATTCATAACAAGTTTCATTCAGGCGCGTTTCTGTTTTGTTGCGACTCAGAGTTTTGTGTTTTCTCCTCAATACGTGACAATATGACCGAATCGCGTGTGGGACGCGCTTTTACTCGTTACATAATAACGTGCGTATAATCTGTTAGATTAAAGCGCTACAATTTTAGATATATTATAAAATTTAATAATTAACCCCACCCGATGCCACACGGGGCTTTGTAAAAAAACCAATAAAATAGACTCAACGGTTTTTTTGCATTGCTGGTAAACACTGTAAAGTGTAAAACACCAACCTTTCTTCAGACTGAACCACAACAGATGCAGGAGCGCGACGTCTGCCTTATGGACGGTCCTCAACGGCCGGACCAAAATTAAAAGGCCCGTTCACCACGCCAAAAAACATTGCAAAAAGTGTACACACACACACACACACCCACACACACAGAGACACAGAGATTAAAAAACAAAACAAACCGCGCCAGAGTTAATGCATAGTTGGATTCTTATGTTCCAATACATGGTTGGCTAATTGTGTGCGATCAAGGACACAATAGACCCATTTAATTTTTTCGCACCAAATTTGTATAATTCTTTGTTTTGATGCAGTTTTTAGTGCCATAGCACAAAAACCTGTTAGGACCTCATTATTTTTCTGTTATACAGTGAATAATGGTTTGTCAATAAAAATTAACGCTTTATGATGAACACAGAGATTGACTCAACAACAACCTCAATAATAGCAAACTTATTCACCAGCGATAGACAACATGTTGCAAACATTATGCCAATTTTGGCATATACGCTACATTGTGGTTGTAATGTTGCAGTTGTCTTCTAACACACATAAGGCATGATTTCCAATACCTGCAGATTTGTACATCAACCTTGTAGGGTTATTAATGTATTATTATATCTATCTCAGTGATCTTTTCTTAAGGGTTTCTTATAAAGGGTTACGGGGAGGAAGACAAAAAAAAAAGAACAAAAAATGAGAAACAAAAACAGGAGACCAACCAAGAAAAACCTCCAGCTGAATCCAAGAAAAGGTTTGATAATTGAACAGACACATTATATTTATAATGTCAAAACAGAGGTTAGTTTCAGTGAACGCATCATATTCTCAGGACACAGTCTTACAACAACACTAATTTTTAAATTGTAGGAATTGAATCCCCATAGGCCCACTTAATAGTGTTATATTTGTAAAAAAATGGTTCATTTGCATGTGTATAAAAAACTTACTATAGCAGACATGCACTAAACACACAGCATTACTACAGTTTTAATTCATGTGATGTACATACAGTCTAGATGAAATCTTCACAAAAACCACAATTTATGTCTTGTTAGTACAAGTAGCTTTAATTAATTTGTTGTGGTTAATTCCTATAGTTGCTGTGGTATTATAACAACTGATGCGTAATATATTAAACCCATTGTACTATTACTCCAATTACAATACTATTGGTATTTTATTATTGTTGTAACTTAATTTGTCCCAGTATTGAATGTTCATGTGACCGCTTCTGAATTAATTTAATCTGTATACATCAAATAAGCACTAGTGTTTGCACCACTGAATGGCGGGAAATGTTGAAATGTGTTTAGTTTTCACTGGTTGGTTCATATCAATAAATAAAGCGAATGTGCATCAGTGCTTTTGGGTAGTGTGGACAGCGAGTGAGTTACAGTCTTCATGTGTTAAAACTCTTTTTCAGGTTAGTCTGATATCACATTCAGTAATTTTGGAGCTATTACTAGCAGAAAAAAAAACAGTTTGATGAAAAACTTTTTATTACTGCTGATGATGGTGTATTGCTGTCATTACTCTGGGGAGGGAGAGACATAATAACATAATGAGAAGAGGCAATATTTTTAATAAGAATAAAAGTTTGTGTCATCATTTCTGAACAATTAATTCACGCCTGCATGCTAGGTGGTTGAGGACCAACCAACAAGTGCATTTTTTTCCTCCAAGATATGTGATCTCGTATATGGAGTTAACTCAATCCCACTGCTCAATATACAGCATTAAATATCTAGCTAAATTAAAGTTTGGTGTCTTTTTCTACGCCAGAAACCACAACATATCTATAATGCTTATAGAATGACATCTAAAATATAATAGAGGTACAAATTAGCATATCAAAGCTCAACACTTGAAACATTCAGGAAAATTATTAATGTATTTGCGTTTGTAGTGTGGCTTTGGAAAAACGATGATGCAAGTGTAGGTCACGTGACGCATATTAACCACCAATAGATATCTGTGTTTATACTGGTGTTGTGCAGGTTATGTTGCTTGGCCACTTTCACACTGTTGCTTACAGATGTGTTACAATTGTTACACTCTTCATAAACAAAGTTCCTATAAAGCATGAAAGAAAAATTTACTCACGATTGCTATCAGTGGCAAATACATGAGGGGGTAGCTGTGCGTTTCAGATCAGATATACAATCGTGAGGTGTAGCGACCTGGACGCGTTGATAATGGAAAATTTAAAAATAGAATAATTCCGTCAGAAGAAACTGCATTGAAAACGTTATAATGTTCTGTTCCGTGGTGTATCATAATGCAGTGAAGCTTTTTTGATGAGACCACTTTGGAAAAAGCGTTAAACGCTAATGTGGATAGAGAGCGTTTTTAAAACAACGAAACCGCCATTTTCAAAGGCATCCAGATTAATTGTAGACGTAGCCAAAATTATCTCTAGTAGTGGCTTTACAGGTAGAAAATTGGGGAGATGCTTATAGTGCATTAGAAGCTTAAATTTATGTTTGTCTATTTGGGTTAACATACAACGGGCATAGGAGTTACACCTTACAAAAGGCATAGCAAGAGTGTTGGGGCACATAATAAAATCAAATTTAGGGGTTTTTGTAGGGTAGGGAAGTGGCAAACGTAAGGGAGGCATTTTACATACAATTACATACTTTGTCCTACAGTTCCATACTCTGAAGTTCCCCCTCGGAAGTTTATAATGCCAGTAATTGACTTGCAATTACAGAAAGAAAATAAAAAAGAAAATCAGAAACTTATGTTTTTTCTATGGTGTATAATTAAAAACTATATGGAGTTGCATTTCACCACCTCATAAAATAATTTTATTTACAGATGGTTTCAAAAGAACCCTGAAAATAGTCGCACAGGTGCTGCAGTATACATCCCACAATGCAAGGAAAACATTAAAAAGAGAACAACAGATGACTTATCACTGTATTTTACAAGAGATTGGTAGCAATCAATATTAGGTTTACAGTGGATAGAACGAAGAAAAAGAAACAATAAAAATAATGTGGTAGTAGCATGCTTGATAGTTTATCTGCTCTCATGAGTACTGGATCCTAGGAAATCATGTAGACTTGAGCATTTTAAATGGGAAATATATAAAATCCTTAGAATTATAAAAATGGTATATATACCATTATTATCTGGGTTCCTGAGCATGTAGGTGTGAAAGGAAACGAAAGAGATTTAGATCTTATAGCAAAAACAATCTCTCAAATCCCAAACAATAGATCTACAAGTTAAATTAAGTAAAGCTTAAAACCAAGTCTATTGTAAAGGTACATACATTAAAAAAATTATTGCATGATTTTACTGGGATTATACTGATTACAGGAAGACAATGCGTAATATTCAAACAAGGTCTCAGTTGCAGGAAGAGAAATGGGTAAAATTTGGAGGGAAGGCAAACAGTCTTTACCGTCCTCAGAATTAGGACATACAGGGGGCTCAATAACGACTGTGCATTTAAAATAGGTAAACACACAAATGGTTTATGAGCGCACTGTAACCAACCTGAATCAGTTAAAACATAATAATAATAGAGTCACGCATATGAAAATAATAAGAGAAAAATATTAAAAGAAGTATTTATTTGAAAAATAATCAACTTAAATTTACTTGGACCAGCACTAAGGAAAAACATATGTACAGTTTAATTTCATATCTGAAAAGAGATGGGACTCCTAGAAACGAATATGAAGATCATTAGAATAGTAGGGTGGGTTTTTTTCTTTACTTTATCCCATTATTTTTCTCAGAAAGACCTTTGTTCCACAACTCCAGTCCAGCAGGTGGCAGTGAATTGCACCTATTAGCTGGTTTTGCCAACTTGCCAAAAAATGTCTTTAAGAAGAAGCAGCCAAAACCTGCGTTAGAACCGACCAACGGTGATTCCACCGCAAGATGCATTGCGGGTATTAAATGTTGGTCTCGAGTTATGTCCGACTTGCTCGAATGTCATGCTGACGTGTACTAAAAAAAAAACGTTTGCCATTAGTGCCTCATCTTTGTGTGGTTTCATGGAGAAGTGACAGGGGTCTGGCTGAAACACAAAGGAGCACCATTTTGAAGAGGTTTGCTACAAAACAGTTTTTGGGCAGCTTTGACTTGCATAGTAGGAAAACTACTAGGGCTGGGTTTTTACCCTAAATTCGCCATTCATCTTCAGCATCACAAGCTTAGCGACCAAAGGCGATTACCAGATCCAATTCCAATATCGCTTCTTTGGATACATATCAGGTTATAGTACAACGCCAAAATTTTTCTAAAGGAAAAAAAAATCTCTCACTAATGCTGGTAACCACCTACATGAGAGTGCAGCTGGTACTACATTATAATATTGAAGATAAAAATTGAACTGAATTTGTGCTTAAAGTGCATGTACTTAATGAAGTTTTATAAGAAGTAAGTTACAATTACTAAGCTATTTTTTTTTTTGCACAGCACACATTTAGTATAGAAAAAATGTCAACAAAAGCTAGACAGATTTATTCAACATTAAAAACAGTAAAAAAATTAACTAATGAATGTGTATACGTGGTATGTATATTTAGCAAAAATGCCCTCTACAGATTTTCATTTTTTTTTTGGCTGGCTAACGAGTTATAGGCAGATATGCTTTCTTAGGTAAATATTATGTGACATTGTTTACCAAGCTTATATTGACGCCTTGTGCTAGCCTGGAAACACTTGAGGAATACTGAGACAGGATAATGGATTTTGTTAAGTTTTGTACTTTTCTTTCTTTTAAACTAAGCTTCGGCTGTTAGGTCATGTTCTATTTTGGCTGAAACTACCAATGCAAGACAACACCACTGGGCTGCCGCTATTGGCCTGGTCAACTGAGCTTAATACGATCTAACTCATTATTGCGTCGCAAACGCACATTATTGAATACTGCAATACATTTGATTTCTGTGTTTTCTTTTTATGTATAATGAAAATGCATTTTATAACATTACCATTGTAGATCTATAGTTTTATGTACATGCTGTGTTTTTTGTTTGTTTGGGATCAGAATCAGAATGAGCTTTATTTCCTGAGATGTTTACACAAATCCAGGAATTTGTTTTCGTGACAGAAACTTCTGCAGTGCAACAGAATGACAGTGACAGAACAAAAACACAGATAAAAAGCAATAAAAACAATAGAACAAGAACAGAAGGAATAAAATAGACAAGGCAGGTATATTACAATAGACATTGGTATGTACAGGTATGTTATGTGCAAATTTGAAGTGTAGACTAAGTGCATGTGTTAGATAGTGTATGAGTGTATAAATAGTGTTGTCTGTTCCACGGTTATTGTCAAGTGTTCATTAGATGGATTGCCTGAGGGAAGAAACTGTTCCTCTGTCTGGTCGCTCTGGTGCTCAGAGCTCCAGAAGGCCGACCAGATGGCAACATAGTTCAAACAGGGAGTGCTGGATGTGGAGGGGTCCAGGAGGATTTTGCCAGCCCTTTGCTCACTCTGGATAAATACAGTTCTTGAATAGAAGGGAGGGTTGGTACCAATGATTCTCTCAGCAGTCTCGGACTACTACCCTCTGTAGTCTTCTCTGAGGTCAGATTTGGTAGCTGAGCTGAACCAGACAGTTACTGAAGTGCAGAGGACACCCAGTGATGGCGGAGTAGAACTGTTTCAGCAGCTCTGGTGGTAGGTTGAATTTCCTCAGCTGGCCATGAAGGAAGCCCTACAACCTCTGCTGGGCCTTTTCTCACAATGGAGTCAATGTAAACAAATGTCCCAGTTCAGGTCCTGAGAGATTGTGGTGCCCAGGAACCTGAAGTGACTCCACTGCAGTCACAGTGCTGTTCATGATGGTGAGTGGGGAAGTGCAGGGGGTGTTCTCTCCTGAAGTCCACGATCATCTCCACTGTTTTGAGTGTGTTGAGCCTCCAGGTTGTTGGAGACTGCAGCAGACAGCCCAGCTCTTTAACCTCCTGTCTGTAAGCAGACTCCGGGCCAACCGTCCCTGAATGAGGCCGAGTGTGGTGTCGTTTCCTGCAAACTTCAGGGGCTTGACAGAGGGATCTTTAGATGTGCACATCGTTGGTGTACAGGGAGAAGAGCAGTGGGGGAGAGAACGCAGCCCTGAGGAGTCCAGTGCTGATTATACATGTGCTGGATGTGTATTTTCCCAGCCTCACTAGCTGCTGCCTGTCTGTCAGGAAGCTGTTGATCCACTGACAGACGGAGGTGGGCACGGAGAGCTGAGTTAGTTTGAGCAGGAGAAGGTTTGGGGATGATCGTGTTTAAAGGCCAAGCTGAAGTCCACAAACAGGATCCTCAAGTATAAGTCCCCCCGGGTCTGTCTAGGTGTTGCAGAACATAATGCAGTCCAGTGTTTACTGCATCGCCCTGCCAGACCTGTTTTGCTCTGTAGGCAAACTGAAGAGGATCCAGTAAGGGTCCAGTAATGTCCTTCAGGTGGGCCAGCAACAGTTTTTACAAATGACTTCATGACCACAGACGCTAGAGACCACAGGCCTGTAGTCATCATTTAGTCCTGTAATTTTGGATTTCTTTGGGATGGGGGATGATGGTGGAGCGGCTTGAAGCATGAAGGATTCCTTCACACAGCTCCAGTGATCTGTTGAAGATCTGTGTGAAGATGGGGTCCAGCTTGTCAGCACACACATGATTTTCAGACAAGCTGGTGTAGTCACAGTCTGGGCCTGGTGCTTTTTTTCCTTTCTGCTTCCCGGAAGACCAGGCGAATTCCTCATCCTCACTGATCTGAATCTGAATCTGAATGGTGTGGCAGTTGTTTGGAGAGGTGTTCAGGGGAGGTGACGGGTGTTCTTTCAAACCTGCAGTAAACCCTCGTTCAGATCGTCAAGCCAGTTGTTGATTCTCCACAGTGCTGGGGATGGTGTCTTGCAGTTGGATGATCTCTTTGCAGACTCTTCCACACTGATGCTGAGTCCCGGAAGTGGACTGAGGTCCCTTATTTTCCAGAATAATTCCTCATTTGCCACTCTGATCTCCAGTTCTTGTGTATTTACCTGTTTATTCAAGACATTGTCCCCCTTCTACAGATCTTCTTTGGCCTGACAGAGCTGTCTGAGTTCTTACAGTGCGAACCATGGTTTGTCAGCTGTTGGTTTTTAAATACGATGAGTCCTGGTAGGAATGCACGTCTTCACGATAAACTTGATATAAGATGTTACAGTCTCTGAGAGCTGGGCCCAGATGGGTGGCAGTAGCTTCCAAAACACTCCAATCAGAGTGAGGTCAAAACAGGATTGTAAATATTTTGTTTGATGGTAGGCTAAGCAAGCACAAGCACAGTTTTGGGGAAGAATCCCCAAAAATGGCAAAGTTAAAATTTCTTCCAAATTGGATAATGAAAATAAAAAAAACAACCAAACCAAAATAAAAAAAGAAAACATATTAGATTGCAAGTAAATTGAAAGTAAATTTTAAATTTTAAACGTTTGTTTTATAGCGCAACACCAGATACTCAAGAGTCATTTTTTTGGCAAAAGCAGATAACTCCACATTTCCATGTTTAGAGTAAAACAAACTAACACTTGTTTAACATCTTTGCAATGTCCTCTACATGACAATGTAGATGCCTGAATAACGTCTCTGTTGTTCGATCATAAACTGTATGGATGTGATTCCACGCAATCCATGGAGCGGAGAGAGATATTTCCTCTGCCAATTGTAACGTACTGCTGGTGTTTCAAGCTGTCCGTTAAAACGTTTCAGCTATTATTTTCTCTTTTCACACTGAAGAAGACATAACCTATTTGCCCATCAAGTTCGCTACACCATCCTCTAAGTGGGGGGAGGGGGAGCTAGCTCCTGTGCATTAACTGTTTAAATATGTTAATCAGCATTTATTTTTTTTCTATTAACTAATTATGGAATGCATTAACCATCAGCCCTTTATTTATATATATATATGTATATATATATATATATATATATATATATATATATATATATATATATACTGTACTTGAGATCATCAATGGCCCAGAAAGACTAAGAGGACTTGCAGTTATTAGTGACATAACAAAGCCAAGCAATACCATAGCAATGATGTCATCACAGGTGATTCATTCTCCAGAAAATGAAGGAAACACTTGGAGTCATTGTTGTACAATTGTCATTGCTGAACCCCTTTCTTTGCTGTTCTGCGTTTGCTTCCCATTATTTAAGTACTGTCTGTAAATATCTTATTTTACTATATTGTTTATTTTTTGGTTTTATTTGAAAGATTGCACATTTAATGTCATTTGGTAAAATCATTTATTTCATGCTATGTGATATACCAAGAGTAAAGCATTTAAGTAACGATTTTTTATTATTTATTTTGTATTAATAAATCACCTCACCGTATTCATTTATAATGTAACATTATAAGCGTGACATTTGTGTCAATAATCTTCAAGCACAGGTGACTCCGCGCATGGTGGGAGGGAGACCCACAAATCAAATTCTGCTTAGGGCCCCTAAGAGGTTTACAGGCACAGCACTGTCACCATCAAGATTGAATCAGTGTATGACATCAAAGAGGTACGCCAAGAGCTTTATGTTGCAGATAGCTCCTAATGCTTTATGCTGTCATACACCGCCTGATCAAGTGCAGCGTCACTAAAATCCATCAAAGCCTTTATGGTTGCACCCTGAATTCGCTTAAAACGCTGCGTGAGATAGAACTCATTGAGCAGACTTGAGTAAAACAGACAACGGCCCCGGCGGAAGCTAAAATAACACACAATATTAGTCCTGTACTTACTGAACTGTTTGTATAAGATACAATTATGACGTTTGCACTGGCGTGATATTGCCGGTAAATATGAAGTAAATGGAACAAAAAAGAGAAAACTCAAGCGGCCAGTCTTTGCCCCATATCGCTGATTTTTTTTGAGGACATTCTAATCCACGCCTTCTAGGCTCTCACCACGCAGTAAGTTGCTACACTGCCTCACATTTGTCATCAATCGACTGCATATGGAAATGTCATATGACCCGCATAGGTCTGCAGGCAGGGGCAAAGTCGTTAAAATATCGTTAATAATTTTAACATGTTATTTTCAAGCGTGATCTAATTAATCAGTGGCATTAAATTACCAGCCTAATACATATATTAGGGACGGGACCGTTAAGCTGAAAAAATCGAGGCCGTTGAGGTTCTCCACGGTTCGGCTGGCGCTGGGACAGTTCAGCTTAATTCTGACAAAACATCTGTATTATACCGGACGGACGACAACGCGGGCGCATATAATTCTCGGAGAGGTTTTATTTAACAGAAAAACCAAAACAAGGGGGAAGGTCCAAAAGGGGAACAGTTCAAAACAACAGGGAATCTGGGTGGTCCCCTGGCCAGGCCAAGGGGTCTGTGGGGTCTGGCAGTTCATGGGAGGAAAGGGTCCAGGTGCGGGCGGAGTCCGGGCGGGCCGTGACGCTAAGCCCCGTCCAGCGCGAGGGGCGGCGGGTTTTTCTAGCGCCTATCCTCTCGGGCTATCACGCGGGCGCTTGCAGGGATGACGGCCCAACTGGGCTCCAGACGTGGTGCGCCCCACTGACCTGGTCCGCAGCTCAAGGCTCTGCGGAGTCCTTAACGCACCTTCCTGACCCACGAGATTACCCAGTGCATGCACGGGAAGAGACCGGGTCTCCGGCGGAGAGGCGCGGCCGTCACGCGCAGGTCTACTTCAGGTGCGCTCCCATCACGCCAGCCCTGACTCGGCCCAGCGCCTCTCCTACCCACTCCATCGGAGCCTGGTGAAGGGGCGGCATTTAGGACGGGTGCCGCATCAGGAGGAGGTAGCTGACTCGGGCCACATTCTGCCGGTATATCCCTGGCCCACACGGGAGTGCTACCTTCCCAACCAGGCCCCAAACGGCCGAGTGGGCGGGCGATTCTCCGGCAGTCCTCCGGTGAGCACAGAGAGAAAATCGGGATTTAGTCGATAGCTCAACCAACCACAGCCGACCGTAAAGAGAAGCCACTACCCTTGTGTGGTTGCGTCTGCCTCTCCGGGGTTCGGCCCCGCAGTCCGGTTATGTAACTTTGCAACGAGGGAGTGGACGCCATCAGGTGTTTCCCTAACCGCGCTTGCCCGGCCCGCTTTGCCCGTGATTCTCCACCACACTGTGACGGACGCAGCCAACGACAGATTACAGTGGGCGTACAGCCAGACTGAGAGGTTTTTTATTTTAACAGAAAACCAAAACAAAGGTAAACAGCGTCCAAAGGAACAGCGTCCAAAATAACAGGAATCTGCGTCCTCACAGGCCCGTGGGGGGTCTGGCAGTGTCTACTGAGTGGAAGGGTCCAGGTAAGGGGCTGGAGTCCGGCGTCGCGATCACAGCCCCTTCGGGTCCGCCAGGGGCGGCTTCTACGGGCTTCATCCTCCGCCATCGCAGCGCTGCAGATGAACGGCCCGCATCCTGGCCCGACGCAGACGGTAAGTAGCCTGACCGACCGCTGGTCCGCAGCGCTCAAGGCCTCTGGTGGCGCTGGAGTCCCCACCGACTGACCCATCGAGGACACCAGTGTATGCACGGAAGAGACTGGTCTCCCGAGGATAAACAGCGGTGATGAGGCTCCATTTCCTTCCAGGTGTTCATTTGCCGCCAGCCCCGACTGTCCAGCCTTCCCACACCCACTCCTAATCGAGCCTGCGCGGCGATTTAGGACGGGGTGCCGGTGATTATCAGGGAGGAGGCAGCTGACTCGCCACAGGCTTGCTATAAATAAGACATAAAAAGGGTCTAGCTTGTCGGCACATTCTGGCCTTTCTAGACATTACAACAGTGGATTAAACCATTCAATTTTTGTTCAATGCACCGATGCTGGATCAAGGAGTAGTCATTTATTCCGTCATCACCCGGGTGGTTATAGCATGCGCGCAGACAGTTGAGACCTGGAACAGCACAGGTTGAGACCTGAACAGCACAGGTTGATATCTGTGTTTAAACTAAACTCACTTAAGCTTTGCCAGTTTAACCCACGCCTTCAGAACGCGTTCAAATATTAAGCTCTCTCAGAAATATTGTGTTTAAATGGACAAAACCACACATTATTTATGTCAAAATGCCCGTCTTGGTAAGTATCCTACAGCAGCATTATATAGCCGTGGGTTGAACGTGAGGCTCACACGGCACCAGTGCACTGGACGTCTGTATTCCCTTAAAGTGACAGTCTTTAGCTGTGTCCCAAAGTTGAGTGCAGTGTACACACTTTGAGATAGCCACCGGACTTCACAGACCAGCCTCCGGCGCATGAATGAAGGACGCCCGCCTTTGCAGGATTTCCTAACTGCAACACCAGAGAGGTTCCCTGGCCAGCACTCTGGTCGCGATAGAAAGGCAACGCAGAGGAGAGCCGGATCAGTGATTTCCAGGAAGATAACTTGCTACGGGATAGATGGAGCTTGCAAACTGCCTGCTTTGTATGGCGTTTTGACGGCCATAATGGAGGAGAGGGCGATGTACCTCAGCCACGGCCAGCAAGACCCGAGGCCAGGTAAGTTACACCTGGTTTGTTGCGCCCTTTGTCGGATCAAGCAATTTTGCAAATGCAGGTATTGGCTTTCTGAGCCATTTGAATAATAACAAAATATACTCTGGCATATGAAAAACTAAGCAAAATAGCTACTACTACACACAGCAGTTCAAATGCTGGGATTGAGGTCTTAAGTACAAAGGTGTGACTTTTTTATATAGCTTAATAGCTTGACCACGGTGATCGAGGTATGTAGGTATTTCTTTAGCCTGTTAAGCATAAAAAATAAAACTTGAGAAAAAAAAAAAAGATTATAGCACAGCTTATATATCTGCGTGGGGCAGCCAGCTGTTTGACTGGTCGGAGTTCTCTCGGATGCAGCCTTGATACCTATATAGTCAGCAACAATGGGTTAATATTCTGACAAAATGTTGATTCTTACATTTTCAAAATAATCAGAGATGGACTGTAAGAAAGTACATTCGTTAAGTACAAATATGAAGTACTAAGTTTTCTTTTTTTTCTCACAGACAGCAGCACTACAAAAATATGTTTTTTTTTACATCATGACGCATTGTTGCAGATTAAACTACCCAACAGTATATTTAGTAGGCAACTTTAAATTTAATAACCTTGAACATATTCAGAAGTAAAATGCAACATACATAGTAGTGAAGAAGTAATATTAATGCAAAACCATCCTCCTGACGAATTCTTTTTTCAGAACAATACTGTATACTTTTACTTTTACTCTCAATACCTTAAGTATATTAGAGTATGAAGGATAATACTTTTACTTAAAGGAAAGTTCAGCCAAAAATGAAAGTTCTGTAATCATGTTTGTGATTTTCATTTTTGGGTGAACTATCCCTTTAGCTAAGGTTTTAAATTTGACTAGTAGCTTTTCCCCAATATGGTATTGGTAGTTACTAAAAGTAGTTTACTAAAGTACCTCAATATTTCTTCTACTAATTAAGTTTTCATAGCTCTAAACAATTTCTCTTTTCCTTCTTTCCCTAAATCAGACCAGATTTATACTGCAGGATAAAGCTGAATGTGCCAGTGCTGGACAGGTGTTTAATGGTTTTGGACTGAGCAGCGAGGCCCTGACAGTGCTGCTGGATCTTTAGAGAAATCCAGACCCTGGTGTTTCTCTTCTGTCTGCCAGCGGTACATCATACAGAGTGGTTAGGAGTGTTTGGACATGTGCCTCTGTTCCACTGTCACTGCATTGTCCTCCGAGTCTCTGAGGAGGTTGCTGGCCATTCACCAAGAGACTGACCTCCTGAAGACCCCAGAACACATGGAGGCAGGGCCGGGCTCAAACTGATGCTGTTTTTCTGATGTTAAACCTAAGCTATGTTGTAAATAGGTGTAAAAAAGTACTTTCAGTTATGTATAGAACAATTTGTTTTAATGTGTAAAAGCATTTATTATGGGACAAAAAATAAATAAAAAACATAAGGTTATGTTTTAGAAAAATTATGAGCTGTATTAAAAACAAAAAATTAACATTGTACACATAATTCTCTTTTATTTACACGTGAATATGCAAAACAAAAAAATACCAAAATGTACAGAAAGAACTCAGGCTCATTTACAAATAAATTATTAATAAAGATGAATAATGTATACAACGTATACATTTCCATTTTAACTTACATCACAAAAAAATAAACTACAGAAATTAGGTTGTTTCATTGACAATATGACATTTAAAAAAGATACTGAAAAACTAATGTACCTATTTTTTCCACTGCTTTCTCTTGGCTAATAGAGAATGGCAATTAAATAATGTATTTGTTAAGCATTCTCTCAAGAACGGAAAACATTCTCTCCATTCTCTCCTGTGCTCTTCTCTCCTCTGTCTCTCTCTGGAGTTTGATGTCCTCTCTGAGCAGCTCCAGCAGCTTCCACTCACTCCTTCACCTGTCCCAGGACACTCACTCACTCCCTCACCTGTCCCAGGACACACACTCACTCCCTCACCTGTCCCAGGACACACACTCACTCCCTCACCTGTCCCAGGACACACACTCACTCACTCCCTCACTCCCTCACCTGTCCCAAGACACTCACTCCCTCACCTGTCCCAGGACACACACTCACTCCCTCACCTGTCCCAGGACACACACTCACTCACTTCTCACCTGTCCCCCAGGACACACTCACTCACACCTCCCTCACCTGTCCCAGGACACTCACTCCCTCACCTGTCCCAGGACACACACACACTCATTCCCTCACCTGTCCCAGGACAGTCACTCCTTCACCTGTCCCAGGACACTCACTCACTCCCTCACCTGTCCCAGGACACACACTCACTCCCTCACCTGTCCCAGGACACACACTCACTCACTCCCTCACCTGTCCCAGGACACTCACTCCTTCACCTGTCCCAGGACACTCACTCACTCCCTCACCTCTTAACTCTTAACTCACAACTGCAGAGGTTCACTGAACGAGACAGGTAGAGTGAGGGGAGGGGTTGAGGTGAACATGCATATTAGTAAGAGGCCAGCATCTGAATCAAAAAAAAAAAAAAACTTCACTTGTTATACCTAGAACTACATTACTTACACCACAACTTCACAAACCAAACCACCACAACACCAAATCAAACAAAAAGAAAGATAAGAGACAGAATTAAAGCAACATTCATTTTTATGACAAGCTTCCAAATGTTTTTCCAGTATAGACAGAGGAGGGTAAACCCATCACCATCACAAGGTGACAAGTGACAACAATACAAAAAGGTGCCAAGATACAATCCTATGCAAAACAATGACATATTTTGACCTAAAAGGCTACCGTTTCCTAAAAGTGACACATTTGCACCCCTGTAGACAGTCCACCAATGTACAAAATCAATAAAACTTCATCTTAGACAAATGTGGTCTTACATAACTAGGTTTCTTACCTTGAGGTTTCTTCTTGAACTTGTATTTCTTGTTGGAGCGTACAGCATTGAGGAGAACCTTCTCTTTCACTACATAAGTGTAGAAGTCCTTGCAGCTGAATGTGAAATTGCTCTTCACCTGGATTTCTGATTTGATGAGGTTTACCGAACATCTGTTCCTTGTGTCCGTCCAGCATCCTGTCATCAGTGAAAAGACCCTCTCCACCGAAGCATTGGTGATTGGTATACTCAAGAGGAAAGAAGCTAATGCTGTCATGTTTGGTGTGTGTGTGTGCTTAAGTAAGGTGGCCCACTTCTCGACGACTGGAGCTCCAGACTGCACGATGGCCTGTTGGTGTGGCAGAATGACACAATACTCATCATATAGCGCATCCATGTCCAACTTCTTGCTAAGCTGCAGGACCTCTACAGCTTCACAGAGATGGGAGAAGTTGAATGGGCTCTTTAGTGCCAGGCTACCCACTTTCTTCTGGTAGTTGGAGTCTGAGAAGTCATAGCGCTGTTCCAGGTAGGTCATATACTACCTGAACAAATCTCACATTCCCTCTCTAAACACATCTACGCAGTACACCCGTAAACTCCCCAAAGAGTACAATCCTCATCGCACCCGAAAATAAAATCGTAGAGCTCACAGACAGTCCCATCTTCTCGCTCCAGCACCAGCACAGTGTCGTGAAAAATCTTCAGCGCATTGTCTGGCCTCCAGCACTGTTAACAGTGTAAGAGTAGCAGAGTCAATTATCCCAGCATTGCTGAGGAAGGACAGGTAAACCTAAAAAAAGTAAGGAGAGTCAATTATCCTGTGTGCTGGCACTGTTTGCATTATCATAATTTCTCTAATCCCTGTTTCATGTAATAATATTTAGATGAAAAAAAGTTGAGTGCAATTAAAATTAATTACCTGTAGATCAAGGGGGTTGCCCTCACCATCCTGGTCATCCTTGAACAGCCACCATAGTGACTTTGGGCACCGGTCCTCTCCCAATGAAAGAAAGTAGGTCTTAATAGGAGCCCAGCTGTCATGAAGCCTCTTCACTGCAGGCCACAAGCTCAGCCATCTTGTGGGCACACTGCTCCTAGCAAGGGACTGGTACTGGCCCTCCACAAAAGGTGTGAATTGGCTTAAGTTCCTCAATGCATTTGGCGGATAGTGAGGGAGAAGTGGCTAGTTATCTTGTTGTGTTGTTCTCTTTCAGTTTCATCAACACAAATTCATACCACCATTAAGTTTTGCACTGTTGTGAATGATGTGGGCCACACAGTTTGCCTTCAAAATGCAACTGTTGTTCTCTTTCAGTTTCTGGAAGACAGAGTTGTATCTCCCATAATTCAGACTAGCATTGTCAGCAGAATACGCAGATATCATGTCTAGTCCCAGTCCGTTTTCCTCCAGCTTGGTGACTATCTGGTTGTGGATCGCGGCAGATGTTTCATCACTGTCATCATAGAAATCAAGGACCTTTGTCTGTACTCCCAAGTCTGGCGTCCAGAAGAGCTTGGAGCTTGGTGGTCCCATGATTGGAGGCATCTGAAGACACTGAGAAGAATGGTGTGTGGACTGTGGAGACACACACACAGATGGGATGAACTTAAAAGAGATTCTCTAAAAACAGATTATTATAAAAAATACAAGATACTGCTTTACTGTTTTGATCATTATTGATTTTATATAAATATTATCTATAGAAATATTTATACCTTTTCAAAAATTATAGTTGCTTTTGTTTGTTTGGGAGATAAAGAATAGTGAAATGTTGCTCACAATCATGTAAAGATACACAGAGCCAGGTTTCACGAAGTCATGGATGAGCAGCATTATGTTAGTTAACGTTAGCTACTGATGCAATTTCAGTGAACTGAAGGAAAAGTTGACTTTTAACATACCAGTAGAAGATGATGATTAGCTAACATTAGCTAGATAACTTTAGACAAATAGTTAACACACAACAATGTTGTCCATGAACATAACTTTAGCACCTTTGGTTGTTGCCTCGTTGCTCATTCAGTGGTCTTCTGGGGACTTTCGTAATCGGCGGAGGCAGGGGGCAAACATCGTGACTTGACTGCCGCAGCCGTCCGACCACAAACCATCCCTCTTGGCAAGTATCCGGGTCCGGGTGATAATTGGGAATGGCTTTGTGCCTGTCCTCGCTCGATATGATGTGGCGTGTTGGACAGTGTGATACTTTCGTCACCTCTGCAGCAGAATCGCACAATGGCGGAAAGTACGTTTTAGGTCGGGAGAAAGCGTATCGTGGTTGGATGTCTCTTTCTGTTGGACACGTTTCTTGTGAGTCTCTGTGAGTCTGCGTATTAGTTTGACATCGTATTCCCCCTCCATGTCGTTGAGAAGGGATGTTTTTGCAAAGGGTAGCAATACGTAAT